>NW_007731412.1:104218-105000 GCF_000696425.1 Galeopterus variegatus | reverse complement strand
CCCCCCAGAGAGGTCAGTGCACACCCTCCTCTAAATCCCCGCAGTACCGTTCAAGACCCGGGTCACCCCCTGGTCTCTCTCTGCTGTGAGTTTCTGACCGCCAGTCAGTCTTCCTTTTGAGAATGTAACCTCCCAGAGGGGAAAAGTCTTACTCATGTGGGTCACCACGACATCTTGGACAGGGCCTGACACACAGTAGATGCTCGGTGAATGTGCATTGGGAAAAACAGTGAATAACAGTCAACATCAAAAGAATCTTGTACAAGGACTAGTGAGTTTATAGAGGAGAAACATGGAAGACAGCCCTATAAGCAAGTGATCGGAACTAGTATCACCAGTAATGGTACCAACCAATGTCAGGGGCGTCCTGATACCACCCAGCAAGGAAGACATGGCATCACTTCCATAGGGTTCCTGTCCAAAGTGCATAACCTGATGTTTCCTTTCATAAGGAAAACATCAGACAAACCCAAGTGGAGGGACATTCTAAAAAATAAATGGCCAGTACTCAAAAGAGTCAAGGTCATAAAAGTTAAAGAAAGACTGAAGAGCTGTGACAGATGGGAGGAGATTAAGGAGATATGACAACTAAATGCAGTGTGGGAGCTTGGATTGATCCTGAGTCAGGAAAAGGACATGAATGGGAATATTAGCGAAATCTGATAAAGATCTGAAAGTTAGTTCATAGGAATGTTACAATGTTAATTTCATGGTTTTGATCATTTTACTGTGATTAATGTGTGAACATTCAGAGAAGCTTGGGTGAAGGGTACGTGGGAATT
>NW_007731412.1:100148-103896 GCF_000696425.1 Galeopterus variegatus | reverse complement strand
ATTTTACTGTGATTAATGTGTGAACATTCAGAGAAGCTTGGGTGAAGGGTACGTGGGAATTCTTTGCACTATTTTTGCAACTTTTTAGTAACACTTGAAATTATTTCAAAATGAAAAGTTAAAAGAAAACGAGCCATGTGTGGCAAAAACTTCACATGTGCCATATTTCTTTAACCCTCTCAGCATCATTATCTCAATTTCACCAACATGAAAACAGGCTCAGAGAGAAATAATTAAGGGACAGAGCTGGGATTTGAACCCATGTCAGTCTGGTTCCACTGCTTGGATATTTAAGAATTCAACACAATTTTTTTGAGCACTTGGCCAAGCATTGTTCCATGTCCGTCCTCCTGGATCTCAACTTCTAGAGAGGGAGACAATGAACAAGTAAACAATATAATGTAATATAATATACTATAATGTCATGTGGTGATGTCTTTTAAAATGCTGAGCCAGGGGATCGAGAGGACTTAGGAAAGGGATGAACTCTGAGAGTAGGAAATGAGGGAACAGGGAAGGCAGGAGTTTTAAGCCTCTGAGCCTTGGCTACCTGCTTCCCTTATTTGGTGCCTCTAAGTCTGTACTGTCATCTATTAGGCTCTATCACCTCCCACAGGTGTCATAATTAGTTGAACCTTCTCTTGACTCAGGGCTGTTATCACAAATATTGGTCATTAAACCTACAGTTATTGAGCAATATGCTCCAACCAGGGATTCTCACAGTTTAATGTGTTCAGTAAATGTGTCAGAAAAAAAACAGTTAATAATAATAATTAACATCAAATGAGCCCTGTGTAAAAAATAGTTACTTTACAGAGGAGAAACTGGGTAGACAGCACGTGAAGCAAATGATCACAGTTAGTATCCCTAGTAATGGGACCTACCGACATCAGGGGCCTCCTGATGTTGTGCACTGAGGAGGACACAGCATCACTCCCATGGTTAACAGGAATGTTGTGAGGGATCTTGTTTAAATGCAGATTCTGATTCATGGGGACTGGGGTGGGGCTAAGGCTTGTTATTTCTAATAAGCTCCCAGAAGATGCTGATGCTTCTACTCCATGGGCTAAATTTTGACCAGCAAGACCACAGCTTCTTAAACTTAAGCAAGCCTGAAAATCACCTGGAGGACTTGGTAAGATGTAGATTG
This sequence comes from Galeopterus variegatus, assembly GCF_000696425.1. Taxonomy (NCBI): domain Eukaryota; kingdom Metazoa; phylum Chordata; class Mammalia; order Dermoptera; family Cynocephalidae; genus Galeopterus; species Galeopterus variegatus. Next base: position 102,746 of record NW_007731412.1, on the reverse strand, counting down.
CTGTGCTCCACCTCGGACTCTCTCTAGGAAGCCTTCCTGTGCAGAGTTTGGCTCCTCAGTTCTTCCTCCCTCTTTGTGATCAATTCCCTATAGTAAATGATCTCCTGTTGTTTGCCTGGCCAGACCCAGACAGAGACACACACCTGGAACTGAGAGGGGGAGAGTGGGCATAGGTTAAATGTGCTCAAGATGTGGTCATCCTATAACCCTGCATGCCACAGTCCCATGAAACTAAACTGCATTGTCCTCTGTAGACATCCAATGGTTTCCTGCCGATTTACCTTTGCCCAGGCTGTTCCCTTCACCTTGAATGCCCATCCCCTTTTCCATAGATCTGGATTTTACTTATCTGTATTAGCTGGGACTGCCATAACCAAGTACCATAAACTGGGTGGCTTCAAAAGCAGAAATTTATTGTCTCACAGTTCTGGAGGCTAGAAGTTCAAAACTGAAGTGTCAACTGGGCTGGTCCTTTCTGAGAGCTCCAAGGGAGAATCTGTCCTAGTCCTCTTTCCTAGTTTCTTGTAGCCTCAGACATTCCTTGGCTTGTAGATAATGTCCTCCCTGTATTTTCACATCATCTTCCCTCTACACATGTCTGTCTGTGTCCAAGTTTCCCCTTTTCATAATAACACAGTGACACTGGATTGGGGCCCACCTTAATGATCTCTTCTTAACTTGATAATCTGCAAAGATCCTATTTCCATGTAAGGTCACATTCACAGGTACTAGGGCTTAGGAGTCCGACACCTTTTGGGGGGACAGAATTCAGCCCATACACCATTTTTCAAGGCTTAAGTCAATCCTGATCTCTCCTTAAAGTGTTTCCTGATTGTTCAGCTCTCACTAATCTGCTGAATCTCAATAGCCTTCTTCAGACTAGACGACATGCAGACTTGTCTAGTTTTTTGTTTTTGTTTTTTTTTCTGTGTTTTGTAGCTGTCTTCTTAGGATATGAGCTTGCTGAGGACAGTTCCAATGCTTTAGACACTCTCTCTGTTGCCTCAGTACATTGATACAAAGAAAGTGTTCACTCCACATTTTCAGAATGATAAATGAATTAATTCAACAAACATTTATGGAGCACCTGCTAGCGACAAGCCCTGGACTAGCCCACAGGCACACAACCGTGAACAACACAGACAAAATCCTTGCCCTGATGATTTTTACAGCCCAGTGGGGAGAGACAGACAAAAACAAGATAAACAGATCAGATGGTGAGACACACTGTATTCATTTGCTAGGGCTGCTGTAAAAAGTACCACCAACTGGCTGGCTTCGAAAAACAAAAATTGATTGTCACACAGCTCTGAGGTCAAAGTCTGAAATCGAGGTGTCGATAGGACCACACTCCCTCTGAAGTACCACCAATTGGCTGGCTTCGAAAAACAGAAATTGATCGTCACACAGCTCTGAGGTCAAAGTCTGAAATCGAGGTGTCGATAGGACCACACTCCCTCTGAAACCTGCGGGAGAGAATCCCTCCTTGCCTCTTCCTAGCTCCTGGTGGCTTACGGGCAACCTTTGCTATTCTTTGGCTTGTAGCTGAGCTGTGTCACTCCAATCTTTGTCTTCATTGTCACCTGGCATTTTTCCTGTGTGTCTCTGTGTCTTCGCATGACATTCTTTTTATAAGGGCACCAGTCATATTGGATTAGAGGCCTACCCTGCTCCAGCATGAGCTCATCTTAAAACTAATTACATGTACAATGTCCCTATTTCCAAATAAGGTCACATTCTGAGGTACTGGGCGTTAGAATCTTTCTGGGAAGGAGACACAATTCAACCTCTAACACTCATGAAGGCAAAACACAAAGCAGAGAGGAGGGCCAGGAGATGGTGGGGTGAGGGGCTGCTCCCTTAGATCAGGTGGCCAGGAAGTCCCCTCTGTGCAGGGGACACATGAGTCACAGCCTCAAGGAGGCAAGCTAATGATGCTCTCTCTCCTAGGAATAAAGAACGTAGATTTCGTTGCCTGGCAAGTAAGACACTTCTCTTGGCATCTCAGAGGTATTTAAATTGTTCTTTCTTCCTGATCACTTCCTGGTTTGAAACCGGTGAGATTAAGAGCGAGTAGACTCATTGAGGTGTGGTTCTCGTAAGAACCTGAGAATTTTTCCGCCGTGTCGAATTCACTAAATCAGTGGCTCTGAGAAACCCCAACAGCTGGGAGGGTGAGAAGCCATCAGATCCCAATTCTAGTGAGAGGTCGGGGACCTTTGCTGAGTACCAGCTGCTATGCCAGGTCTCAAATTGTCACAGCCAACACCCCTGCCTGCTTTTATTTAGAATAACATGCAGGCAGAAAAGGAGCACACAGCATAAGTGTACAGTTCAATGAATTATCACAAAGTGGGCACACACACGAAACAGAGCATACCTGAGCCCCTGGAAGCCCTCCTGTGCCCCTCCTTTCTCCCTCCTCTTGACTCAAGGGTCACCCCTATCCTGACTTCTAACACCATACGTTAGTTTTTCTTCTTTTTGAATTTCATATAAATGTAATTGTACAGGCTGTACTGTTTTAAGTGTCTGGCTTTTTTTCACTTAACATAGGTTCTATATGGATTGTTTATTCTCATTGCTGTATGGTAGGGG
>NW_007731412.1:99015-100031 GCF_000696425.1 Galeopterus variegatus | reverse complement strand
CATAAGTGTACAGTTCAATGAATTATCACAAAGTGGGCACACACACGAAACAGAGCATACCCGAGCCCCTGGAAGCCCTCCTGTGCCCCTCCTTTCTCCCTCCTCTTAACTCAAGGGCCACCCCTATCCTGACTTCTAACACCATAGATTAGTTTTTCTTCTTTTTGAATTTCATATAAATGTAATTGTACAGGCTGTACTGTTTTAAGTGTCTGGCTTTTTTTTCACTTAACATAGGTTCTATATGGATTGTTTATTCTCATTGCTGTATGGTAGGGGCTGGCAGACTACTGCCTGGGGGCCAGATCCAGCCTGTCACCTGTTTGTGTAAATAAAGCTTTGTGGAGCATACCCTCACCCTTTCATCCACTATTGTGCATAGCTGTTTAAGCACTACAATGGCTGCAGCAGACACCACATGGCCCAAAAAGCCAAAAATATTTATTATCTGGCCCTTGACAGAAAAAGTTTGTCAACCCCTCCTGGGTGGCATTCCATTATACAAATATAACACAATCTATTTATCCATTCAACAGGGAGTGTATATTTGTGTAGTTTCCAGTTTGGGGATATTACAGAGGACTGCTAAGAACATGCTAGTACAAGGTCGTCAAACTTTTCCTGTAAAGAGCCAGATACCAAATAGTTTAGACTTTGGGGGCCACATATGATCTCTGTCACATATTCTTCCTTTTTTTTTTCTTGTTTACAACCCTTTAAAAACATAAAAACCATTCTTAGTTCTGGGCCATAAAAGAAGAGGCTGAAGACTGGATTTGGCTCCCTGGGCTGTAGTTTGCCCATCCCTGTTTTAGTACATTAATTTTAGTGAATACAAATATATACACAACTGTTGTTGAGTATGCCAGTGTTTTCTTTTTATAACAAATGTTTCATTGTATTCCTTTACTCTGTTGAGATGAAATTCATGGGTAACCTATCTCTACACATAATTTTTATTTTTTATTTATTTATTTTTTTAAAAAAAGATGACCGGTAAGGGGATCTTAACCCTT
>NW_007731412.1:69591-98313 GCF_000696425.1 Galeopterus variegatus | reverse complement strand
ATCCCTATATGGGATCCGAACCCGGGGCCTTGGTGTTATCAGCACCGCACTCTCCCGAGTGAGCCACGGGCCGGCCACTACACATAATTTTTAAAAACCAAATAACTGTAAAGCAGAAATAAAGTGAAAGTAATTTACAATAAAATCATATAAATTCTAATATGCAAATGTTGATGCATTGTGGTAGATGATTCAAAAATATTTAGTTTTTCCTCCTCTGAGCACATAAATTGTATTTCCTGTCATGTGACTTTCTTGGACCAATGAAATGAGAGAAGAAATATGTGTCATTTCCAGGAGGAAGGAGCATGTTACCTTCTGCCTCCACCTCAGTCACTGGCCACAGTGTCCCAAGAGAGGCTGTTTTGCCAGCCTGAGTTCAACAGGGAGGACTAGGAGGATGTGAGGTAAAGCGCTCAGCAGGCAACGATGGGCATTAGCATGAGTAAGTAGCATATATTTGCTGTTTTACGTCTCTGAGATTTGGGGTTTGTTTGTTACTGCAGCATAACCCGCTTGATTCTGACTGCTATAACCATGATCACATTAGATCAGTGATTCTCAACCAGGAGCAATTGTTTCCCTCACGGGACACTTGGCAATGTCTGGAGACAATTTTGATTGTCATGACTGGTGGAGCAGTGTCCTAACATCTAGTGGGTAGAAACCAGGGAAACTGCTCAACATTTTACAATACACAGGGCAGCTTCTACAAAAAGAATTATCTGGCCCCAAATGTCAATAGTGCTGAGGCTGAGAAAATCTGCCCAAGAGACTTACTACTTTTTATTTATTTATTTATTTATTTATTTTGGTGACTGGCTGGTATGGGATCTGAACTCTTGACCTCAGTGCTTGGTGCTTGGTGTTATCAGCACCACACCCGAAGAGCCTTACTTCTGAAGTGTAAACCAGGGACCAGAAGAATCCTCAACTCCTACAAGCTTGGTAGAAATTTAGAATCTCAGGCCCCACCCCAGACCTTGCTAATCAAAATCTGCATTTGAACAACATCCCCAGGGAAGGTGTGTGCACATTAAAGTTTGAGAAGCACTGACCTAGGCAACATAATGAAGTAGCTCGCACGGATGATACAACAGCCATGAAAGTGACAGCTACGAACCCAACCTGACAGGAAGACCTACTATCAACTGAAAAACCATGAGCAACTTTGCTGTCAGATGAGAGATTTTTGCAAAATGGTGGTCAAACTCTTGATGATCCCTGCACAATGGAGTACAAACTTCTATCAATTTACACAGCAGCTGCACCCTGGAACAGTCAACATAAACTCAAACTGAGCAAGAGATATTTTGTGTTTATGTGTAAAACAGATCTCAGGCTCAGATCATTATTATAACCAGGTTTTTTTAATCTACTCAAATGGCTGGCAAGACACTGGAGAGTTGATTGGGAAGCTGGATGGTTCTACATTTTTTGCAGAAATGTCTCATACATTAAAGGATGTCATAGCATCCCCAACCTTTGTTCACTAAGTTCCAGTAATTCTCCAGTCACTGAGATAGTCACCTTCCCATTGGAAGGGCCACAAACTGGGAAGGTCAAGTGCTTGTCCTGGTTACCTCATTCCTGCCTTCACTCATTCTTTCACACATTCATTCATTTGTTATTCATCCAATAAATAGACATACTGAGCATCTATTGTGTGCAGGCAAGGGGGATACAGCAGTGAACAAAATAGAAGTCCCTGTTCTTTGCTTATTCTCTTATCCCACCCCTGCCTTTCCCTAGAGTAGCCCTGTCCTGAAGAAATAGAAGGCAAACCACATATGTAACTTTAAATTCCCTAATTAAAAAAAAAGTTAAAAGAGATAGGTGACATTCATTTTAATAACACGTTTTAATTAACCCATATATCCAATGCATTACCATTTCAATATGTGATCATTCTAACAAATTATAATGAGATACTTGACTTTCTTTTTTTTCCATGGTAGGTCTTTGAAATCTGGTGTGTATGTTACACGCACAACCCATCTCAATTCAGACCAGCCGCATTTCAAGTGCTCAGGAGCCAGGCATAGGGGCTGGCTAGTTAGCTCACTTGGTCACGGTGCAGTTTTGGTAACACCAAGGTCAAGGTTTGGATCTCCATACAGGCCAGCCACCAAAAAAAAGAGCCAGGTGTGGCAACTGGCTGCCACATCGGGCAGCACAGCCCAACCTTTAAACTCAACGTTCCTGAAACTAGAGTCCTTTTAGGTCTGGGCTAAGCCTCCACCCTCTCAGCTGAATTTCCCTCTTCCCACCAAGATTATTATCATTCTCTCTCCAAATCCGTCTCCCTCTTCCCTTCTCACCATCTCCTACCCGGTCTTCCTTTGCAATATGGCTTATATTTGTCCTCTCCTCTCCAAGCCCCTTGGTTGTTAGTAAGCATTCTTATTATTTTTCTCATTCATGCATTTACTCATTCATACATTCATCCAACGAATATTTATTGAGCACCTACTGTGTACCAGGTATTTTTCTCGGGGCCAGGAAGAAGTTTGTGTCCTCGTGGAGCTTACCTTTAGGTGGGGAGACAGTCGTTAATCAGATAGTCAAACTCACAAATGTAAAATCCCCTCCCTGTTGAGGCTGCCATGGAAAAATGCATGGTGCTCTGAGAATACATCACAGGGGAATCTGGCCTCGTTGGGACCATCTGGAGGGCTTCCCTGAGCGTTCACTTGAACAGTGAGCAGGAGTTATCAGGCTAAGTGGGAAGGGAAGGTGATCCAGGCAAAGGAGACAGCACGTGCAAAGGTCACGTGGTGGGAGAATTGAAAGGTACATGCAAAGGACAGAAAGAAGGTCAGTGCTACGGGAAGAAGCAAGCAGGACAGAGTGTGAGGTGAGGCTGGAGACGCAGGCTGGACTCATCCTGCAGGACCTCATCCTGAGGCTTTAAGCAGAGAAGAAAGGACAGGATTTGGTTGTAGAAGGTTATCCCTGGGTGACAATGGAAAATGGACTAGAGGAAGCAGCAGGGAGATGGGCAGAGAGTGAGGGGCTGCTGTGGTCACCCACTCTGAGGTGACCACGATGACTTCATTCATTCATGTATTTATCAAGAGGCCTCTTCCGTGCCCTCTGGACTTGTTTGTCTCCCTGTCCACTTGACATTTCCAGGTAGGCACGGAGATGGGCAGAGAGTGAGGGGCTGCTGTGGTCACCCACTCTGAGGTGACCACGATGACTTCGTTCATTCATGTATTTATCAAGAGGCCTCTTCCGTGCCCTCTGGACTTGTTTGTCTCCCTGTCCACTTGACATTTCCAGGTAGGCACGTAGTAGACATCTCATACTAAAGCTGAGCTCCGAACCTCTGCCCCTCTGTGTTAGTTCTCTACAGCTGCTGTGATAAATTACCACAAACTTAGTGGCTTAAAACAACAGAAACGTATTTTCTTGCAGTTCTGGAGGACAGAAGTTTGATAACAGTCTTCCTGGGCTAAAGGCAAGGTGCGGGCTGGACTGGCTCCTTCTAGAGGCTGTAGAAGAGAATATGTTTCCTTGCCTTTCCCAGCACCTAGAGGCCACCACAGTCCTTGGCTTGTGGCCACTTCCTGGCATTTCTCCAACCTCCATTTCATTGTCACATCTGCTACAACTGTTCCTTTGATCCTTTTGTGCTCTCTTATAAGGACCCTTGTGATGACATTGGTCCCAACTGGATAATTCAGGATCATCTTCCCATCTCAAGATCATCAACTTAATCACATCTGCAAAGTCCCTTTGGCCACGTAAGGCAACATATCCACAGACTCCAAGGATCGGGATGTGGGCATCTTTGGGGGACCGTTACTCAGCCCGCCACACCCTCCAGACCTGCTGCTCTCCATCTTCCTGTCTCGGTGGAAGGGCAGCTCCATCCTTCCCGCTGCTCAGGCCAAACCCCTCGGAGTCATCTCAGACCCCTGGCTGTCTCAAATCTCACTCCAATTTGTCAATAGATGCCATTGACTCTACTTCAAATTATGTTGCAAATTAACCACTTCTCATTACCCGTATGCCACCACAATGACACAGCCACCTCCTGATGCATCTATTGTCTCCTCACTGGGCTTTCTGCTTCCACCTTTGGTCCCTCCACAGCCTATTCCCCAGTCGGCAGCCAGAAGGGTCCTGTTAGAACCTAAGTCAATCTCATCCCTCCTCTGCCTAAAACTCTCCCCTCGCTCTCACCACACCAAGAGCAAAGCAAAGTGTCCCCTCCCCGCAGCTTGAACACTCTGCCCCCATCACCCTTCTGACTCCTTCTCCAATCTTTTACTCTTTCCCTCATGCCCTCAGTTGCTTTCACACTTGTTTCTTTGTTATTCCTCAAAAACTCCCAGGCAAACTCTCACCCCAGGGCCTTTGCTCTTGCTGTTACCTCTGCCCGAGATGATCCTGTGACTCACTCCTTCACGTGTTCTTTCAGACTTTACCTACGTGCCACCTTCTTGGTAAAACCTCCTCCAACACAACCATGGATGTTGGCAACTCCTCCTGCCATCTCTCACCCTCCTTTCCTGCTTTTCTTATTTCACCTTAGTGCCTAGGAACATCGATACATTATCTGTTTTATGTGTGTATTTATGGCCTGTCTCCCCTTTAGAAGCTCCAGGGATCCGTGTCTGTGTTGGTCGCCGTTATAGCCCCAGCATCTAGAACACTGCGTAGTATGAAGTTGGTGCATGTGCTCCTCCTATGAACGTATGAATCAGGAATTTCTACTGCATGCCCAGAGCAGGACTGGATTCTGCAGTAGCTCAGATAAGTCTCCCATCTGGAGGAGTCACTGTCTAGGGTGGGGAGGGCTGGATCCTTAAAGGGAAGGAGAAACCGATACCACAGAGCAGTCTGATAAGGGCTGGAGGGAGGAGAGTTTGAACAAGGGAGGAGCCTGAGGAGAAATGATTGCCTCAGCCTTGGGCAGAGCAGGACGACACCTGAGAACAGGACAATGTTTTCCTTGGAAACGGCACTTAGGCTGGATTTTTTTTTTTTTTTTTTTTTTTAAAGATGACCGGTAAGGGGATCTTAACCCTTGACTTGGTGTTGTCCACACCACGCTCACCCAGTGAGCGAACCGGCCATCCGTATATGGGATCCGAACCCCGGGCCTTGGTGTTATCAGCACCGCACTCTCCCGAGTGAGCCACGGGCCGGCCCCAAAATGTTTTTTTCATTTACCTTCCCACCACCTCCTTGATTTGCTCCTTGAAAAATCTTTAGGGTTTTTAAACACTGAATCCCTTGAATTCAAGAGGCTTAATTATGAAGCGGGGTCCTGTAGATTATGAACAGTCTATCAGCTGCTAATGACAAGAACTGATTTTCTTTTTTTTTCCTTTTTTTTTTTTTTACAGAACTGATTTTTCAAGAAAGATCCATTATCACAATGATGTTTTCTTTTTTACACGTATTTCTTATTTGTCCACTTTAACACCAAGAAATAATTCACATGCAGTAAAGTCTACAACTCTTAAGTGTGCAGATCAATGAGTTTTCACAAATTGAACACACCTACATGGCCACCACCCAGATCAAGAAATAGGATATTTCGAACCCCTCAGAAGATTCCTTTGTGCCCTTGCCAATCAATACTTCCCCTCAACCTCCAGAAGCAACCACTAATCTGCTCCTGCCACTATAGATCAGCATTGCCTTTGCCTGGATTTCATATGAATGGAATTATGCAGTAAGTGCTCTTCTGTGACTGGCTTCTTTCCCTACTCATGGTGCATTTGAGATTCATCCACACTGCTGTGTGTATCAGTGGTCTGTTCCATTTCATTGCTGAATAGCAATCTGCTGTATGGGTCAGCCACAGGTTTTCTAGCCACTCACCTACCGATGGACGTTTGTGTTGCTTCCAGTTATGGCTACTATGAATATAGCAACTATAAACATGCTTGCACAAGTGAGTATATGCTTCCCTTTCTCTTGGGTAAATTCCTAGGAATGAGGTTCCTGGGCCATAGGGTAGGTACATGCTTAAGAAACTGCCAAATTATGTTGCCAAGTGGCTGCACCATTTGGCACCCCTCCAACAGTGTGTGAGAGGTCTGATTGCTCTACATCCTCGCCAACACTTGGAATTGTCAGTGTTTTTCATTTTAGTCATCCCGATGAGTGTACAATAAATGATAGTTTGCCAATTCAATATTAGCAACATGGGTGTTTGAAATTACCCCCTGCCTTTGTTAAGCCAAGCACCATTTCCTGAGAGTGGCTTTTCAGAGAACATTTGAATGTAATAGCCAAGCTTGACGACTCAAGCTTGACTCATTATGTCAAATAGTTAATGTATATTTTATAATTGGCATTTTTTTTGATGGTTAAAAATATAACATCCTGTCTCAGAGGTACAGATAATAATTAGTTTTTCATAATGCCCTGATGCCTTACAATATTGAATACTTTTCTTTATTAGGCAGTATTGTGCCATAAAACAAGCCCTAAATTTTGGTTCAAAGTAGTAAATGCATATAGTATAAAAACTCTCCAGAGGGAGTACAAAAAGGTATTCAACAATAAGTTTCCCTTTCACCCAGACAGCTAGAATCTGTTTCTATAGGTCGCAAGTTCTCGCAAATACTTTCATGATATTTTTAGGCATGCAAAGCCTGTAAAAAGAAATAGTTGCCTCTTCTACAACCCTACTGCAGGAGTAGGCAAACCATGACCTATGGGCCAGCTGTCTGTTTTATTAAATAAAGTTTTGGGGCCGGCCCTTGGCTCACTCGGGAGAGTGCGGTGCTGATAACACCAAGGCCATGGGTTTGGATCCCATATAGGGATGGCCAGTTTGCTCACTGAGTGAGCGTGGTGCTGACAACACCAAGTCAAGGGTTAACATCCCCTTACCGGTCATCTTTTTAAATAAATAAATAAATAGATAAAATTTTGTCGGCACACAGCTGCATCCGTTCACTTACATACTGTCTGTGACTGCGTTTGCTCTACAAGAGCTGAGTCATCGTAATTGCAGTATAGACCCTATGGTCTGCAGTGCCAAGATTATTTACTCTCAGATCCCTTGCAGGAAAAGTTTGCTGACTCCTGCACTATTATTAAAAGCTAACACTTTCTGAATGCTTAGTATATGCTATGTATAGGAGTGGGGGTTTTTTTACGTGTTTTATTATTTAATCTTCACCAAAGCCTTTGAGATTATGAATATTCTATTTTATAGATGAAGAAATGAAGGTTCACAGAGATGAAGTAACTTTCCTGGGGTCACACAGCAAGTGAACGAAGGATGGGCGGAGGACTCGTCCCTTGCATGTTTCACGTAGTAGTATATCTTGAGGAGGATTTTACTGCTAATTGTGTACAGATATCACATTCGTTTTTAACAGCCCCCTCTTGGGATTTATCTGACAGTCCCCTCCTGAGGAACATGTGGGTTATTTCCCCCTTTGCTAAGATTGGCAGTACTGCAATAACTATCTTTGAGCTTAGTTCTCTGAGTTCATGTGCAAGTGTTATCTGAAGGCCAAATTCCTAGAACTGTAGTTTCTGGGTCAAAGGGCATATGCCAGGCTGTGACTTTGGTGTGGAATGAAATTGACTGGGCCTGCGGGGAGGAGGATAATGTGGAGGCATCCTGGGCAGGGAGACCTCATAGACAAGGGCATGGAGGTGTGAACAGGTCCACGAGTGGTTGGGAGGCTACACAGTAAAAGCGATGAAAAGTATGCAGGGGAGTGTGGCCAGGTGTCTCCTATGGCTGGCTTCTGCCCGGGGCACTGGGGAGCCATGGAAGGGCATTGAGTAGAAGAGGGGCAGGTCAGCTCTGGAGCCCTGTCGGGAAAGGACTAGACAGGGTATCCCGGAGGTAGAGAGGCAGGGAGGAGGCCGGGGCTGAGTCCTCACCTGACAGAACTTGCAAGTGGATCACAGGTGGTGCTTCTACCGCTGCTCCAAGCTCGGGTTTGCAGAACAGTGTCTACGTGCCAAGGACTTTAAGTTCATCATCCCATCTTCCCCTCACAACAAAACTATTGTGGAGACAGACGCTTATGCTGCCCTCATTTTATAGATGAAAACACTGAGGCTCAGAGAGGGAAACGTGCTGCAGGCCACACAGCTCATAGGAAGCAAAGCTGGGATTCCGACTCCACAGCTCGTACCCTCTCTTTTTTTTTTTAATTTTTAAAAAACCTTTTTTTAAAAAAAAAAAATGATGGCCAGTAAGGGGATCTTAACCTTTGACTTGGTGTTGTCAGCACCACGCTCTCCCGAGTGAGCTACAGACCGGCCCAAAAAACCTTTTTCTAAGGTGTAATATACATACCGTAGAATTTACCATTTGAACATATGCAATTCAGTGTTTTTTAGTATATTCTCAAGGTTGTACAACCATCACCACTATCTAGTTCCAGAACATTTTCATCACCCCCAAAAGAAACCCCATACCCATTAGCAGTCACTCTCCATCCCCCTCAACCCCTGGCAACCACTAATCTTCTTTCTGTCCGTATGGATTTGCCTGTTCTGGACACTTCACATAAATGGAATCATGCAATATGTGGTCTTCTGTGACTGGTTTCTTACACTGAGCGTAATATTTCCAAGGTTCACCTATGTCGTAGCATGTGTTAGGACTTCATTTCTCTTTATGGCTGAGTAATAGTCCATTGTATGGATAAACCACGTTTTGTTTACCAGTTCATCAGTTGGTGGACATTTGGTTTGTTCTCACTTTTTGGCTATTGCAAATAATGCTGCTCGGATCATCCATCTGCATGTTTTTGCGTGGACATATTTTTTTTGTTTGTTTGTTTGTTTTTGTTTTCCTTTTTGTCTTTTTTACTGACCGGTAACGGGATCGCAACCCTCGGTGTCGCGCCCACTCCGGGGACCGGCAACGGGATCGCAACCCTCAGTGTTGCGCCCGCACCGCGCTCAGCCAGTGAGTGGGAACCGGTCTCCACATGGGATCCGAACCCTCGGCGGGAGCACCGCCACACTCCTAAGTGGCACACTCTCCAGTGTGCCACTGGGCCGGCCCTGGACATATGTTTTTAATTTGGGTATATATCTAGGAGAGGAGTTGTTGGGTCATATGCTAATTCTGTGTTTAAGGTGTTTTTTTGGTTGTTTTTTGTTTTTTTACAAAAAGATGAGCTGTAAGGGGATCTTAACCCTTGACTTGGTGTTGTCAGCACCACGCTCACCCAGAGAGCGAACCGGCCATCCCTATATAGGATCCGAACCCGTGGCTTTGGTGTTATCAGCACTGCACTCTCCCCAGTGAGCCACGGGCCGGCCCATTTACCCATTTCTTAATTGGGTTATTTGTCTTTTTATTGTTGAATTGTGAGAGTTCTTTATATATTCTGTATATAAGTCACTTATCAGATATACTATTTGCAAATATATTTTTACATTATATGGTCATCTTTTTGTTTTCTTAATACTGTTCTTTGAAGCCTAAAGAACTTCAAATTTAAAATTTTTGATTAATCTTCACTAGCCCATACACTTAATCACTGCCCACTATTGCCTTGTGCTTATACAGTGATTCACAAATGGGGGACATTTGGCAATATCTACAGACATCTATAATTGTCACAACTGGCAGTGCTACTGGCATGTAGTGAGTAGAGGCCGGAGATGCTGCTAAACATGCTACAGTGCACAGGACAGCCCCTCACAAGGAAGACTCATCCAGCCCCAGATATCAACAGTGTTGAGGTTGGGAAATCCTGATATTTATTGATAAACACAACAGCTAATATTAGGGAGGCCTCACAGCTTGGGGTTAGGAACACAGGCTCTGGGGCCAGGCAGCCTAAGTTCAAATTCTGGCCCTACCACTTACTCACTGTTTGATTTGGGACAAGTTGTCTTACCTGCTTGTGCCTCCGTGTCCTCATCTGTAAGCTTGGGGACAATGCCGTTACTTCCCTCACAGGGGTACTGTCAGGATTAAATGAATTGCTATGTCGTAAATCTCAGCACATGGCCTGGCACAGAGTTGGCGCTCACCCAATGTCTGCTGTTGTAGTGGATTAAATTATGTCCCCTCAAAACTCCCTGAAGCTTGAACTGTGTTCCTCCAGTTTATGTATTAGAAACTAATGGGCCGGCCCGGTGGCACACTGCTACAGTACGCCGCTTGAGAGCGCGGTGGCGCTCCCGCCGAGGGTTCGGATCCCACATACAGACCCGTTCCCGCTCACTGGCTGAGCGAGGTGTGGGCACAACACTGAGGGTTGCGATCCGTTGCCGGACAAGAAAAAAGACAAAAAGGAAAAAAAAAAAAAAAAAAGAAACTAAGCCCCCACTGTGACTGTTAACAGGGTGGGAAATCCTATTATGGTAATTGAGAGGTGAAGCCTTGAAGAGGTGACTGGATTTTAGGACAGTGCAGGAGTGAATGGATTAAAAATGGTGATCAGGGGTGTGGTTCTGAGGGCTTTAAAAGATGAAGAGATTCTGTCTTTCTCTCTTCTCTCTCTGCTTCCACCATCTTGCAGTGTGAGACCCCTGGGTCACTGTTGCCACCACCAGATGGACTTTGGACTTCCCAGCATCAGAAACTGTAAGCAATAAATTTCATCTTCTTTATAAATTACCCAGTTTCAGGTATTTTGTTATAAGCAACACAAACGGACTTATACAGCTGTGGTCTTGATTGAGCATCGACTGTATACCAGATGCCCTCTGAGATGTACAGTAACTTCCCTCAGCTTCATGTCAGCCCAGTGAGTGCCATGGTGCCGTGGTACAGATGAGGAAAGTGAGGCACAGAGAGATTAAAGCCTCTTGACCAAGGTCACCCAGGGAGTATGTGGCTCTCAAATAGAGGTTGAAAGGCAGGAGGAAAAGAAGGAAAGGGAGGGAAGGAGGAAGGAAGGAAAAGCCAGGAAAAAGGAGAGACACAGAAACAGACCCTGAGACGGGCACAGAGACATGGGTGGGGTGGGGGGTGGACAGAGACTCAGAGAGAGGAGGAAAGAGACCCAGAGAGAGGGGGAAAGGCAAAAAGGGAGAAAAACAGAGTGAGTGACCTAGTTTGAGGAACAAGAGGGACACTTGAGATTGGCAGAGGGTATACAGCCGGTGGTCACCTCACACCCCAGCCCTCTGCCCGGAGAGCCGGTGGGGGGGAAGGCAGTTCGCAGAGAAGCCCCAGACCTGGGGAGGGCATGGAGCCATCAGGCCTGAGGGGCAGCCTGCAAGCCAAGAGTCTAAGCAGACACTGGTGTAGCCGCCCCCAGGCAGGGGATGGAGTGAGAGGAAGCTGGCAGGAGGGTGTGACATGCCTCACATGGGGTGTGAGAGTCACTGACCTGAGGGAAAAGTGCCCCACCAGAGAGGTCAAGGGCCCTGCCTCTGCCTTGAGGCAACACCCGGCCCAGCCAGAGGCATGTGTGCGTGCGCATGCATGCTCTATTTACTCAGCAAATAACAGAGCACGTTATTTTATTTTTAAATCTTTTTTATTGTGAAATGTAATACACATCCAGAAAAGAATGCAAAACAATGTGCAAGCAAGTATACATCAATGGGTGAATGGATAAAGAAAATGTCGTTTATCCAGACAATAGGATATTACTCAGCCTGAAAAGGGGAGGAAATGCTGACACATGTTACATGGTGGATGAACCTTGAGGACATCATGCTAAGTGAAATAAGCTGGTCACAAAAAGACAAATACCATACAATTCCACTTAGATGAGGTGTCTAAAATAGTCAAATTCATAGAGACAAAAAATGAAATGGTAGTCACCAGGGACTGGGGGGAGGCAAAGGGGAGTTAGTGTTTAATGGGCACAGAGCCTCAGTTTGGGATGATGGAAAAGTTGTGGAGGTGGGTGGTGGTGATAGTCGCACAGCAGTGTCAATGCACCTAACGCCACTGAACTCTACCCCTCAAAATGGCTAAGATGGTAAATTTTATGTTATGTCTCTTCTACCAATATTTTTAAAATGTAGATCAGATCATGTTATTTATCCTTACTTTCAGAATAAAAATAAGTAAGTTGTTTTAAAAACCCATAGGGTGCAGTTTCATTGATAATTATAAAATGAAACCGTTGCAGTCACCACCCAGGTCAAGAAAGAGAACCTCACTGACCCCCTGGAGCCTGCCTCAGTCAGAGCTCCCTCATCCCTGCTAAAATAACCTCTCTCTGTCCTCATTTCTCCAGCATCACTCTCCACGCAGAGAAGATGGATCAGGTGAGTGTGCAGCTCCAACCCCACTGTCTGCTCTTGCCTGTTTTGAGCTTTATAGTTATGGGATCGTACATCACTTCTTCCTTCATTCCTTCTTTTGTAAACATCATATTTGAGCAACGCACCTAAAACGTTGTGTAGGTATCTAGATCATTCATCTCCACTGCTGTGGGAATTCCCCTGGATAAATACGCTACAAAAAGATGACCGGTAAGGGGATCTTAACCCTTGACTTGGTGTTGTCAGCACCACGCTCAGCCAGTGAGCGAACCGGCCATCCCTATATGGGATCCGAACCCGGGGCCTTGGTGTTACCAGCACCGCACTCTGCCGAGTGAGCCACGGGCCGGCCCCTACCGTGGGTTTATCCAGTGAATCTCCTGTGAATGCATATTTGGGTTGTTTCCAGCTTGGGCTCATTACAAAGAGTGCTGCTGTGGACGTCTGTGCTCGTGTGCCCTGGTGGCTGTGAGCACCGTTTCTCATTGATACATACCAAAGAGAGGGTGTGCATATGGCCAGCTTTTGTAGCTCCTGCCAAACAATTTTCCAACATGGTGTCTCAGGCTATCCTCCCACAGCCATGCGTGAGAACAGGCCACTATTTTTGCAACCAGACAATATGGACTGGGGAGAAGACTGGGCATGGGCAGGGGACAGTGGGAAAACACTTTCTCCCCTGGAGCTGGAGCTGCCTTTTCTAATTCCCTCTTCTCTGCTGGGCTCCAAGCCAAATCCTTCTAACAATTTCCCTGGCATTCTTTTCCTCCTGCTGCATACCAATGCCAAAATGGGCCATTAGTGTCACTCAGCATAACTTTGCAGGTGACCCCAACCTGGCTGCCTGGACGCACACCTGCATGACCACTGACAGTGACTTGACCCTGCTAAGCCTCAGTTTCTACATCTGTCAAATGGGTTTTAAAAAACTGGTGTGCAGATTAAATATGATAAGGCATGCTTTCATTCCGACAATATATACATTTTTATGTTAATTACAAGGTTTATGGAACACAGTAAACCCTGTGGAGCAGCAGGCACAACTTTTTATAGTCACAAATTCAGATGTACATAAAACATAACCACTTTTCTTTATAACATAGTCAAGAACTTGGACTCTGGAACCAGACTGCCTAGGTTCAAACCCCAGCCCTCCAACTAACCACCTTACAATAGTTACTTAAGCTCTCTGGGTCTCAATTTCCTCATTTATCAATGGGGGGTAAAAACAGTAGCTGTCTCATCCAGTTGTTGTGAGGATTATCTGAGTTAACACATGTAGAGTTCTTAGGACAGTTCCTGATGCATATTAAATGTTAAATAAATGTTAGGTATTGTTGTTGGGAGATTTCCTGAATCAACACATATACGTACATAGAACAATGTTTGGCACTTAGTAGATACTCAAGGGGAGACCAGATTTTGATGGACAGCTGGCAGTCTTCACCACATTTCCTATAACATGCTTGAGCCTATAGGACATTAATGGAGCCTTCTATGACCAGACACACACACCATCATCCCACCATATGGCTGCATGGGCTGGTTTTAAAATATAACCACAAACTCTTTGACCTTTCTCCTTTCAAAAGGTGCAGCCTAATTTCCCTTCCTTGAATGTGGGCAAGAATCAATGGCTTGCTTCGAAGGAATAGAATGTGGTGGAAGTGATGGTATATGACTTTTGAGGCTGGGTCATAAAAAGACATTGTTACTTTTTCCTGGCTCTCTCTTGGAATTTTCACTCCCGGGAAACCATCTGCTATGTCTTGTGGACCTTTCAGCGGCCCATGTAGCAAGGAATTGAGGCTTTCTGCCCATCACCCATACTGACTTGCCAGTGCACCACCTTGGAAGCAGATTCTCCAGCCCCAGTCGTGCCTTTAGATGACTGCAGCCCTGGCTGATATTTGAATTGCAACCTCATGAGAGTCTGAGCCAGAACTGTCCAGCTAAGCCACTTCCAAATTGCTGGCCCACAAAAACTGTGAAATAAATGTTTATTGTCTGTAGCCACTACATTTTAGGGTAATTTGTTACACAGCAATGGGTAACTGTCAGACTGCACCATCATGATGTATGAGGGAACTTCTCTGACGGGCATCTTCTCTCTGATCCACCCCCAGACTTGAGGGACAAGCTGTCTCAGCTCTCAGATCCCTAAATTCAAAGAGGACTTCGTGGTGGTCATTACGACCACACACAAATACCCCAACACTCTCTCCTTCTGGGCACGTGAAGGATTGCTCTTGCTTATTCTTAGGAAGTTAGGTGTGGTCGTGTAACTCGATTGGGTCAATGAGCAGCTGTCACTTGTGGGTGGAAGCATGTAAGATGACGGTGGGGTTTGCTCTTTTTTTCTTCTGCCAGAGCCCAGATCAGCCAACCGTCATGACATGAGTGTTAAAGAAGTTTGTGCTTTTATGCTGCTGAATTGTTGGGCTGTCCGTTAACAGCAGAATAACCCAGCCCACCCTAATACGGACGTCTTTCATGTCCCTCACTCCTGCCAGACTCAGGAAGCCCCAAGTTCACATCCAAATAAGTTGTTTTCTCTGTTTCTTGCATCTCTTCCACTGCCCCCACCCCAAGCTTGAAGGGTCCCCCGCTTTGCTTTCAATTTTTACTAAGGTCTGGTGCAGAAGTGTAAGTAAATGATCATCTTCAGTTCATGAAACATAAAAATACCAGGTACTTAGTGCTTGCTACATACTATTCTAAGCTATACATTTTACATTATTTAATCCTTGAGACAACCCTGTGATGTAGGGACTATCATTATCCCATTTCGTCGATGAGGCAACTGAGGCACAGAGGGGTTAGCTAATTTGCCTGAGGTCACCCAGATTAGGTTACAAAGCTGACCCCAGCTGTAGCCTTCACCCTCACTGGTTCACACTCAATCCCGTACTAGTTTTATTTCTTACTCACATCCCTACCACCTACTCTCCTTTTCTTTCCCTGCCCGAAGCCACCATTCTATCATGTTTATTGGGCAGCCTTTTGTTTGCAGGTATTCTTACACATTGTTTATTTTTGTTTTGTATGGGTGAGTTTTAAATTTATGTCAATGGTATTGACACTCTGCTTTGTTGCTGTTTTCACTCAAGCTCCATTCCTGTCACCATGTGGACAATCTTGTCTGTTGCTTCCAGCTGCTGCAGAGTCCTCTGCTGTAGACACCCATGGGCACCTGCACCTCCCGTGTGACACTCACTCAGGTTGCCTTTGGCTCCCACCACCACGAGCAGCACTGCCATGAACACCCTTGAGCCTGCTGGGGGAGTGTGGGAACTTCCTCAGCCACTCTACCAAAGAGTCGAATTGCTGGGGTGTGAAATCGGATGATAACTACGTTTTACCAAATTCCTCTTAAGCGTGGCTGCATCCGAGAAACAAAACCAGTTCCGTGTCCTAATTCTTCCTGCTTCACACCTGGACCTGAGGGTTCAGGGCTCAGGAGCCGAGGAATGTGCAGCCTTTGTTTCCCATCCCATTCTGACAACTCCTGAGGACAAATAACAGCCCCTTGACCAGTTGCCTGAAAGAGGGATGGTAATAAGGGAAGACGAGAAGGACGTGCAAGTTAATCAGGTTCAAATCTCAAATTATGGTCCCCAACACATTAGCCAGTATTATAAGTGGCTAATCCTGGGGAAGGTAGGCGTTGGCAGCTGGAAGCCTTTGCTTCTCTCACCTGAGAATTCACCTGAGATTCAGGTGGGGGAAGAGAAGGAAATGTCACTCGGGTATGAGCCCCCTCTTGTGGTCTAATATCCCCATTACACCCTCAAAGATTTTTGACTCCCATTAACCCCCAGTTAATTTAATCGCACCTAATTTAATTAAAATGCTAGGTATTGGGTGTCTTCTACATGCTAGACCAGCGATGTCCAATCAAAATATAAGGGGAGCTCCGTAAGTAATTTCAAACTTTCTGCTATCCACATTAGAAAAGTAAAACGAACGGGCTGGGCTGTTAGCTCACTCAGAGTGTGGTGCTGATAACACCAAGGCCAAGTTCAGATTTTTTTTATTTTTATTTTTTTTAAAGATGACCGGTAAGGGGATCTTAACCCTTGACTTGGTGTTGTCAGCACCGCACTCTCCCGAGTGAGCCACGGGCCGGCCCCCACCCGCAGCTTTTGAAATCTCAAGACAGCGCGTGTCAATTCAGACTCTACCTTTTCATTAAAAATACGTGATATGTATTTAGATTTCATAACATTCGCAGTTGAAGAAGTACATTTACATACTCGGGTTGTTCCAAACACATTTAAAAGTTTCCCAATATCTGAATTGAGGGCTCTTTTTTTTTTTTAAATACATTTAAGTATAAATTAATTAAAATTAAAAGTTCAGTTTCTCAGTCACACCACATTCCACGTGTTCAGTAGCCTCATGCGGCTACCATATTGGACCATTGGTTTATGCCATTTCACCCTGATGATAAAGTAGGCACATTATTATTTCTATTTTACAAGGGAGTAAACTGAGGCTCAGCAAGAACGGACGTTTTTCTTTTTTTTTATTCAACGAATATTCATTGAACACCTACCATATGCCAGGTCCCTTCCATGGTTCTTTGCCTCAAGTAATTTACTGGACTGATATGGGAGAGAGACAAAAAAGGAAAGAAAAATATTGATAAATTATAATGAAGGAAACCAACAGGTCAGTGAATTAGAGCCACAGTTAGCCAACTATGGCCCGCAAACTAAGAATGGTTTTTTTGGGGGTTTTTTTTTTTTTTTTTTTTTTCGTATTTTATTGTATGTAGTTGCTTTAAAAAAATTTTTTTTATTGAAATACATTGATTGTTCATATATATGGAGTACAGAGTTATATTTCAATAGGTTTTTACATTTCTAAATGGTTGGAAAAAGTCCAAAGAAGAAGAATTTTTTTTTTTTTTTTTTTAAAAGATGACCGGTAAGGGGATCTTAACCCTTGGCTTGGTGTTGTCAGCACCACGCTCAGCCAGTTAGCCAACCGGCCATCCCTATGTGGGATCCGAACCCGGGGCCTTGGTGTTATCAGCACCGCACTCTACCGAGTGAGCCACAGGTCGGCCCAAGAAGAAGAATATTTTGTGACATGTGAAATGACATGAAATGGGCCGGCCCATGGCTCACTCGGGAGTGTCTGGTGCTGACAACACCAAGTCAAGGGTTAAGATTCCTTTAAAAAAAAAAAAAAAAAGAAATGACACGAAATTCAAATTTCATTGTTCATAAATAAAGTTTTTTTGAAACACAGCCATGCTCATGTATTTCCCTGTTGTCCGTGGCTGCTTGCCCGCTACAATAGCGACAGAGAACATAGGACCCACAAACACTAAAATATTTACAACCTGGCTCTTCACAGAAAAAGAATTTGCTGACCCCCAAAATAGAGAATAACAGAAGCAGACATGCTCTACAGATGGCAGTCCGAGAGGGCTTCTCAGAGGAAGTGGCATTGGAAAAGAGTTAGAGACATTTGGGGAGGTCTGAATATATACAGTGTTGAGCCAATGTTCAACTTCCTGAGTGTGATAACCGTACTGAGAGTTTTCTAGGAGAAGGTCCTTGTTCTTAGGAGATACACACTGAAGAATTTAGGGGTGAAGTGTCACGATGTCTGCAAGTTAGTTTCAAGTAGATCAAAACAAACAAACATATTTATGGTGCTATGAAGGAAATTGACAGAAGAATAAATTATACATAATTATACTTTTCCTCTCCACTCCTCTCCTCTTCCCTCCCATCCTGCAATGAACTGAATGTTTGAGTCGCTCAAAATTCATTGTTAAAATCCTAACTCCCATTGTGATGGAATGAGATGAGGCCCTGGGAGGTGATGAGGTCCTGAGGGCAGAGCCCTCAGAAGTGGGATTAGTGCCCTTATAAAAAGGACTCCCAGAGAGCCCTCTCACCCTTTTTCAGCTATGAGGATACAAGGAGAAGACAGCCTCACCAGAACCGGATCATGCTGGCACCCTAATCTCAGACCCCCAGCCTCCAGAACTGTGAGAAATGAACTTCTGTTGTTTATCAGCTACCCAATCTACGGTCCTTTGTTAAAGTAGCCTGAACTCAGGCAACTTTCCTCTTCTTGAGGAACTCTCATATCACACTGAGTTGTTGCTTCCCAGCACGTGATGTCGTTTGTCATCGTTTTATTTCATTCATTCATTCATTCATTCATTCATTCATTCATTTATATATAGAGAGAGATGACCAGTCAGGGGATCTTAACCCTTGTGTTGGTGTGGTCAGCACCACACTCTCCCAAGTGAGTCACGGCCGGCCCTCAACGTTTCATCTACTAATCTGTTCGCCTGGTTTTACTCGCCTCTCCCTGCCCAGCCCCTCCCGCTCCTGCTAGACGGAGCTCCATGACCAGAGACCACTCCCATCTTACTTCAGGCTATCGCTGGCCCCTGACACATAGTAGGTGCTCCACTGACATTCGTTGAACAAGCAAATGTGAACTCCACGGTGGTAGACCCTGTCTCTGTCTCAGCTCTATATCTTGTGTCTAGAACAGGGCCTGGCACATAGTAGGTGCTCAATAAATATTTGTTGGATTAATGACCTTAAGTGCCCAAAGGGCAGGGACCGCCTGTTTTTCTCAGTTCTAACTCAGTTCTGAGCATGGAACAGTGCTTGAACATAGTAGGTGTTCCATAAATATGTGCCGAGTGACCGAATGTACGTTCCGAAAGGACAGGGCAGAGACTTCTTCCGTTTTTTCTTGACGCCCTCCCTGGGGCTCTCTCTACGACGTCACAAAGGCCCCGCCATGCTTCTGTCCCCCGCCCTTCTGCTGCTCTTGGGCTGGAGCGCCCCCGGCGGCTGGGGCTGCCTGCAGTGTCACCGCACGGTGCAGGAGGCCCTGAGCCAGCTGCGCTTCGCCCTCGTCCCCAAGCGCTTCAACCTGGAGCAGCTGCAGGCCCGCGCTCAGGCGCTGCTGCTGGGCATGGAGGGGCCTTTCTTCCGAGACTATGCACTGAACGCGTTTGTGGGGAAAGTGGGTGCGTGCTGGGGGGTGGAGGGGGAAGTCGGGGTGGCCCGCGGCTTGGGTGGGAGACAGATGCCGTGGGGAACATCTGTCTCCAAGAGGGGCAGGGCGAGGCCGGGGCTGGAGGAGGCGGGGGTCCAGGGACCCACTGGAATTTCCTTCCCTCCCTTCCCCAGGGTTGGAGGAACTGGACGCCGTGGCATCCTTTACCAAGAACCAAACACAACACCTCATGGTTGATTCTCTGAGAGGTAGGAGCCAAGCGGGACAGTCTTTTCTCAGCACCCTTCCGCCACGCCTCCCCTGGACGTGTAAATAAAGGCAAACACGCGTGAAGCCTTTGCTGTGTGTCCGGCACGGTTCTAAGTGCACTAGGTAGGAAGGTAGACGCCAGTTCGCGGAGGTGGGCACTGTCGTGATCTGCACTTCACAGAGGGGGAGACTGAGGACCGGAGAGGTTAGGTGACCTGTCTGCTAATTCACCCAGCTGGGAAGTAACAGAGCTGAGGACTTGTGCCTGGGACGTCCAGCTCAGACACGGTATTCCTAAGCACCGCCCCTCGGGTGCCTCTTCTGGTTTTGGATTCAGTGACTCCTAGGACGCCATTCACAGGGTTAGTCGTGGAAGTATGGTGGTTATGACAATTCCCCAGTACAGGGCAGTAGAGGGTCCTGTGGACAAGCCGGTGTGTGGCGCAGGGCTTCGGGGGCGCCGATCAGAATTAAACTGTTTAGTTTTCAATTTCTTCTCCGCCTCTCCCCACTTTTAAATAATGAACGTGTAATAGTCATAGAATCAGGAAGAAATAATAACGTTAATTATTGTAAAAAAAAAAAAAACTTTTTCAATTTTTGGAATGACCTTACCATTTAGTGACTATGCTTTTTGTTTTGTTTTGTTTTGTTTTGTTTTTGGACCAGTAAGGGGATCTCAACCCTTGACTTGGTGTTGTCAGCACCACGCTCAGCCAGTGAGCGAACCGGCCATCCCTATATGGGATCCGAACCCGTGGCCTTGGTGTTATCAGCACCGCACTCTCCCGAGTGAGCCACGGTGCCGGCCCTACCGGTCATCTTTTAAAAAAAAAAAAAAAATGCAGACATATGTAGTCCCCTTTAACCAGACTCAGGCCCCTTCCTGGGAATTAAACAGAATTAAATACTGTTCTCAGCTGAGGAGCAGGAAGGGAGGTTGTGTTTTCATTCTAGACCTTTGAGAGACGTAGTAGAGATTAGAGTAGAAGCCCTGAGGGCAGACTGCTCTGGATCCAAAGCCTGGCTAAAACAATGAACAATGTGAATGTACTTTAACACCACTAAACCATATGCTTAAAAATGGTTAGGATGGTAAGTTTTATGTTATGTATTCTTAACCACAATAAATAAAAGATTTCATTTATATAAAATGTCAAGAATAGGCAAACCCAGGCAAACAGAAAGTAAACCAGTGGTTGCCAGGAACTTGGAGCGGGGGGGTGGGTGCAGGGAGAGATTGAGGAATTACTGCTGATGGCTACAGGGTTTCTTTTGGGGGTGACAAATATGTTCTGGAATTACAGAGCCTTGTTAATATATTGAAAAAAAAAACTGAATTGTATGCTTTAAAGGATGAATTTTATGGTATGATTCGTATCTCAATTAAAACTTTGATACAAGAAAAGAAAATCTAAGAGTGGGATCTGGTGTTTATGCCAGAAATGAAAGGGAGGGGAAGGATAGGAAACTGGTGATTATGAGAAACTATGCAAATACTATGCACTGACTCCCCCATTCACAAACATTCTATTGTGGCTGCAGACAATCACGTGCCACAGTTGTCTTAAGCCAAGGGTGGGCTTCATGC
Organism: Galeopterus variegatus; assembly: GCF_000696425.1. Classification (NCBI taxonomy): domain Eukaryota; kingdom Metazoa; phylum Chordata; class Mammalia; order Dermoptera; family Cynocephalidae; genus Galeopterus; species Galeopterus variegatus. The sequence goes on along the minus strand of NW_007731412.1, from coordinate 77,279 downwards.
CTGGAGATCAAATATTTGAGCAAAATATATGTATTAGTATTATTCTTTCAAGGTCCATCCATGTTGTTGCAAATGGCAGTATTTCATTCGTTTTTATAGCTGAGTAGTATTCCATTGTGTAGATATACCACATTTTCCGTATCCACTCATCCGATGATGGACATTTGGGCTGATTCCAGCTCTTGGCTATTGTGAAGAGTGCTGCAATCTTAAGCAAGCTATTTAACCTCTTTGTACCTGCTTCCGCATCCGTAAAATGGGAAAATAACAGCACCTCATAGTCACCAAGAAGAGTAAATGACTGTAGAACAGAGACTGGCACACAGTAAGTGCTCAATAAATGTTAGTTATATAGGGCTGGCTCGTGGCTCACCTGGGAGAGCATTCTGCTGACAACACCAAGTCAAGGGTTAAGATCCCCTTACCGATCATCTTTAAAATAAAGAAAAGAAAAAAAAGGAAAATAAAAAAATAAATGTTAGTTATTAAGATTATTATGCTGGATCTCACTTCTCTGACTAGGGCAGGGGTCAAGACAACTATAGCTGGTAGACCAGATCTGCCAGCCTCCTGTTTTTGTGAATAAAGTTTTATTGGAACACAGCCACACTCATGTGCTTACAGATTGTCTGTGGCTGGGTTTTGTTCTCCAAAGCAGAGCTGAGTAGTTGTGATGGTGACTGTATGACCCTCAAAGCTGAAAATATTTACTATCTGGACCTTAACAGAAAAGGTTTGTTGAGCCCTGGTCTAAAGCAGCAGATCTCAACTAACCGCTGCATGTTGCCCAGATGGCAGCCCAGGCCAGTTACATCAGAATATCTGGTTGGGCCTGAATATCAGTAATTTTTATTTTTTCTTTTTAAAATTTTTTTGGCAGTTGGCTAGTATGGTAGACATCAGTAATTTTTTTTTCTTTTTTAAGATGACCAGTAAGGGGATCTTAACCCTTGACTTGGTGTTGTCAGCACCACACTCAGCCAGTGAGCGAACCGGCCATCCCTACATAGGACCCGAACCCGTGGCCTTGGTGTTATCAACACCACACTCTCCTGAGTGAGCCACAGGCCGGCCCGACATCAGTAATTTTTAAAAATCTCTGCAGGTGATTTTTATTTTGAAAAAATTTAAATAGAAAAGTTGCAAGAAGAGTAAATGAACACCTTGTACACCATTTGTTAACATTTTGTCACATGTTAATGTATTATCGCATTTGCTTTCTGTGTGTGTGTGTGTGTGTGTGTGTGTGTGTGTGTGTGTGTGTGTGTGTGTGTACCATTTGAGGGTTAGTGGCAGACATCACAAATCTCAACCCTAAATTCTTCGGTGGGCATCTTCTAAGAACAAGAAAGGACATTCTCTTACACAATGAGAACTAGAAAATTTAACTTCAAGTCCATACTATTCAGTCCTCAGTTGAATTTGCCCAGTTGTCTCAATGATGCCCTTCGTCACTAGTTTTCTTTCAGTCCTTGATCTGTTCTGGCAGTCATGCATGACATGTTGTCTTTTATGACACTGACATTTTTGATGAGCCCAGGCTAATCATTTTGCTAACAATCCCTAATTTAGATTTATCTGATTGTTTCCTTGGGATTAGATTCAGATCGTGCCCATTTTTCAAAACCATCACAGGTATGACTGTGTGTGCCTCTCGGGGCATCTGATGCCAATGAAGTGTGCTTGTCTGGTTATGGTGGAGTCTTCCAGGTTTCTCCTCTATAAAGATACCTTTCCCTCTTTTCCATTAGTGGTCTGTGCTATGAGATTGTGAGGCTGTGAGAATGCCACATTCCCAACAGTCTTTCCTCCCAAGGTTTTAGTCTCCATCAAGGATCCCTGCCTCACTTTACCCAGGTAATTCTAACACGTGGCTTGAGTTGCAAATTTTGCATCTAGATATAAAATGTCTGGTTCCTCTTTCATCCTTCTCTTTTCTGGTCAAGAGTGTTAGGACCCCTCCCCAATGGGTCCTGTCTGTGGCCTCTTCTTACCTCCCCCCTACAAGAACTCTCATAGGCCCCACTGATTTGATGGCATCATGGTCCCCAACAAATGCCCTATTTGTAGTGGCTCACTTTTTACGTAAAAAATGTAGGATGTGGGCCGGCCCGTGGCTCACTCGGGAGAGTGTGGTGCTGATAACACCAAGGCCACGGGTTCAGATCCCACATAGGGATGGCCAGTTCGCTCACTGGCTGAGCGTGGTGCTGACAACACCAAGTCAAGGGTTAAGATCCCCTTACCGGTCATCTTTTAAAAAAAAAAAAGAAAGAAAGAAAGAAAATGTAGGATGCAAGCTTTGTGTTTAGCTAAAAGTATCACCCCTATTTTTGTGGAGGAAAAAGAGGTTCCCTGGGGGAAAGTGACGTGATGAAGCCAGTAAGAGAGACCTAGACCCCCAAACTGGGAATCTTTTGATTCAGTGACCTGGAAGGCCACTGAGTACGTGGACATGACCTGCACTATAACAACTGGCACTTAGATAGCTATAGTCCTTTGGCTGACATAGCACTTAAAAATTTGTTCAATCTATTTATTCTACAAGTGCTTATTCGACACTTACTATATGCTAGTCCCTCTATGTTAGTCACTGTTCTAGTAGCTAGGGACACTGCAGGGCATAAAACAGACTAAAACCCCTACCTTGTGGAGGTTACATGCTAGAGGGAGAGATAGACAAGAAACAAGATAAATCAATATAATATATGCATGTGTTTGGGAGTCCCCAAGACCAATCTCAGGATCAATAATTTCCTAGAAAAAGACTCACAGAACTCAACAAAGTTGTTATACTCACAGTTATGGTTTATTACAGTGAAAGCATACAGATTAAAACCAGCAAAGGAGAGAGACTCATAGTGTAGAGCCCAGGACAGACCAGGCACAAGTTTCTTGCTGTCTTCTTCTGTGGACAGCAATTAATTCTCTCAGGAAGGAAGTGTGACAACATGCACAGAGTATTGCCAAGCCTTAGTGTCCAGGGATTTTACTGGGAGTCAGTCACATAGGCATGACTGACTTTAGTTACTCAGTCTCCAGCCCCTCTAGAGGTCAGGCTACTACCGCATGGCCCAAGGCCCCCACCATACATTACATTGCTAGCATAGACTACCTAGTGTTGCCCAAGGCTCCCAGATAAACCAAGACACTCTTAACAGGAAGGATATTCCAAGGAATTAGAGGTTACCTCCCAGAGCCAGGCAAGAGCTAAACCTTTTTTTGGAACGTGCAGGGTTTGAATAACCCAGACCTGCTGAGTTAATCCTTTATTGCACAAAATAATATGTCAAGTAGGAGGAAATGCTATGGAGAAAAGAATAAAGCAGGGACCAGGGGATAGGGAGTGATGGGAGTAGGCGTGGGGGTTGATGGGAGCTTAAAGTAGGGTGACCAAGAAAGATGTCACTAAAAGGCATCTTGTGAGAAAAGACCCAAATGATAAAGGGAAGCACCCATGAGAAGGTCTGGGAATAGAAGGTTGCAGGCAGAAAGAACAGTTAGTACAATCCCTGAGATGGGACGATGTTTGGAACATTCACAGGAACGCTGGAAGATTATCTCTGTGGACAATGACATCTCAAAGTTAGGGGGGATATTTTGAATACTGAACAAACAAGATTTGCTGCCATGCATGCTGACCAATTGCCTGTGGGATGTTAGAAAAAGAAAGGTCTCGAAGATAGCACTAAGGATTTTGACCTGAGCAGCTAGAATTATTGCAACTCCATTTATTAAGATAGAGAGGACTAGGGGGTTGGGAGTAGTTTTGGAGGAGAATATCAAGGGTTCAATTTCAGACTTACTGAGTTTGAGATGCCTGTTCAACATCTAAGTGGAGATCTTGAGTGGACAGCTGAATATATGAATATGGACTTCAGTGAGTTGTCCAGACTAGTGATACAAATGTGGGAGGCATCAGTGTTGGGAACAGCACTACCCAATAAAAATAGGATGTGAGTCACAGACAGGGGTCGCATATGTAATTTAAAATTTTCTAGTAGCCACGTTTTTAAAAAGGTAAACAGAAACAGGTGAAATTAATTTTTTTTTTTTTTTTTTAAAGATGACCGGTAAGGGGATCTCAACCCTTGGCTTGGTGCTGTCAGCACCACGCTCAGCCAGTGAGCGAACCGGCCATCCCTATATGGGATCCGAACCCGCGGCCTTGGTGCTATCAGCACCGCACTCTACCGAGTGAGCCACAGGCCGGCCCAGGTGAAATTAATTTTAATATATTTTATTTAATCCAAGATCTAAAATATTACCATTTCAAAATGCAACCAATGTAAAAATTATCAAGATATTTCACATCTTTTTTGTCCTATGTCTTTGAAATCCAGTGTACATTTTATACCTACAGCATGTCTCAGTTCAGACTAGCCCATTTCAAGTGCTTGGCAGCCATGTATAGCCAATGGCTACCATATTGGACAGTACAGGTCTAGGTAATATTTAAAGCCATGAGGCTGGATTGAAATCATCCTGGAGTGTGGACAGAGAAAAGCAGAGGAGAGGTTATCAAGTCCACTTACCAGATGAGGAAACTGAAGCCAAGGGAGGGCAGTTTAGCCAGAAGCCCACACAGTGAATCAGAAGCTACATGCAGGATTTCACAGGCCATAGATTTGCCCAGGGGACCCTGAGTAATACCTGGTCTTGGTTACTCCGGGTAAATGAAGAGGATCTTCCTCATCCCTTCTTCTGGAAGCTGCAAATGGGGGTGAGCTTGCTGGGTGCCTCCCACCCCATAAGGATCTCTTTCTCTACACAGATGAGCCTCTGCTGGAGGAGCTGGTGACTCTAAGGGAGAAAGTGACCAAGGAACTCAAGAAAGCATTAAGATCATATGAACTGAAAGGTGCAGCGTGTCTCTTCACCAAGCCCCCTTCTTCCAGTTCCCCATTGACCACCTGATCCCAGTCCCCCACTTTTTCTCCCGAACTCCTTCACCGCTACTACTCAGCCTTCTTCATCTCTCCCCAACCTTCCCTTTCTCCCCTTTCCCAGATTCTTCCTACCCTCTCCTGGTCCCATCCCCATTAAATTCTCAAATTGCCATCCCAACTTAGCTCAGCTCTTTTCTCTTGCAGCCTGTGATTCCAAAATTTGCCGTAAGTCCTGCATTTACTGTCTATCCCTCCTTTTTCTACCCTTCTACACCTTTTACCATTTACCCTAAATCAAGCCCTCATACCACATCTGCCCCAAGGCCATAGAGCACCTAGGGAGATTTGTTTTTTGAGGGCTTATAAAAATGGATGTGACCTGTGAAAAAATATTTGGGAAGTATGTAAGCCAGGACTGTTGGAAAAATGCAAAAACTAATTTTCTTCTAAGCCTGTTTTGTCCTTGAAGTAATATTTTGTCTTTGAAACAATATTTGCTTGTTACACTAGTCAGGTCACTAATAACTACTTGCATTTCTGGCTTCTGTAACCAAGCTTGCTTACCTGCCTAGACCACATGAATTCCGAAAAATGAAACTTACCACTATGCTAGCTTCATAAATACTGAGAAAATGAAATGTAAAAACCCTGGAAGAGTCTGCCTATAAAAGCTTTATAAGACCTGAGCTTGGGGTCCAGATTTCTGACCATTTGCTTGTCTGGGCCTGCCAGCATAATAAAAATACCTAACTCTGCAACCCTCTGAGTGTCAGTCACTCCCATGCCCAGTCCATTTCCATAACAGGATAAGATAGGCTGTGTTGTATTAACAAATAAATATCCACATCTCAGTGGTTTAACACAACAAAGGTTTATTTCTCTCTCACCCAAATTCCACTGAGAGTTGATTGGCTCTTCCAAGTGATGACTCAGGGATCCAGGCTGCACCCATGTTGTAGCTTCTAAGCCTGCAGCTTCTCAGCTTGCTTCAAAAGGGAAAGAGAATAGAGAATCACACTGGGAGTTTTAAGACCAGGTTTACAAGTGATGCACATCACTCCACTCACTTTTTATTGGCCAGAACTAGGTCACACGGTTGCAACCTACTGCAAGAGAGCCTGAGAAATGTAGTTTTCCTGTGTGTGCAAGAGGAGACACGAGTAGCCAGTCTGTGCCAGAAGGGGCTTCAAAATAGGAAAAGAAAAGTGCAAACTCAAAATTAACAAATGTTTAATTAAATGTCTGCAAACAGAATGTTGGGCCAACTGGACTACTTCAACTCAATTTAACTCTTCAATAATTATATGAAAGTTATTTTTTATGTGAATTGTCAGTGCACGTTGCTCAACTTGCTCTGCTGTGCAGTGGGACCTCCAAAATTCAGGAAGGCCAAGGGACCACATTTCTTCTTTCCCCTTTTTCCTTCTCATCCCTCGCCAGTCCTCTGATAACTGCCCTCATCCTACTTTTCTCTTTCCCCCCATCTAGGATTACTAAGAGAAGAGGTCTTGGACTGTTTACATTGCCAGAGGATCAGTCCCAAATGTATCCCCAAAAAATACTGCTTTGGTAAGTTTCTGGGACATGGGACAGTGGATGAGAGGTGACAGCTATGACCCAGTGGATATGGGTTTTGAGGCTTCCCACATGCAGCTTTGAATCCTGCACTTACCATTTGCTTACAGTGTGGCCCAGAAGTGACTTCCACATTCTGAAATTCACTTTCCCCTTGCTGTTCCTTGGGAAGACCTCTCTGGAACTTTACAATGCCCCTAACACCAGAATGGCAGGTGCTAGAGAGACATTTTATTCTTAGCCATTGTGATACCTAGAGAGTCTGGAAGGATGTGCTGACTCACTCATTTACTCCATTGGTTAATTCATAGAATTAAAAAATATATATCTTTATAGCAGAGACAATAGTACAATGAATCCACATATAGCCATCAAGGTTAATAGTCAGGGCTGGGCAGCTGCTTCAGTGGGTTAGAGCACAGTCTTGTAACACCAAGATCAAGGGTTAGGATACCTGGACCGGCAAAAATAAAAATAAAAAAGAAGATAGAAAGATTGATGGTCACGCTGGACCATTTCACATTGCTCCCTCTCTCTGTCACATTGTCCCCTCATTCCCTCACAGTCCCCTCACTCCCTCACTTCATTTGTCTCCTCAGACAGGCATCTCTGACCACACTCTCTAAAGTAGCACTTTCTATCCAGTTAAGTTAACGATTAACATTCTTCCACATTTGTTTCACCTATTTTATTTTATTTTTTTATTTTTTTATTTTTTTAATTTTTTTAAAAAGATGACCGGTAAGGGGATCTTAACCCTTGACTTGGCGTTGTCAGCACCACGCTCAGCCAGTGAGCGAACCGGCCATCCCTATATGGGATCCGAACCCGTGGCCTTGGTGTTATCAGCACCGCACTCTCCCAAGTAAGCCACAGGCCGGCCCTACACCTATTTTATTTTTTGCCATTGCATTTTAAAAGAAATCGCAAACATCATGCAATTTCATCCACACATAGTGTGTACCTCTAAAAGTAAGGGCATTTTTGTACATAACCACAATGTCATTACCACACCCAGAAAACCTCGTGATGGGGCCGGCCCGGTGGCGCACTGCTACTGTGCGCCGCTTGGGAAGCGCGGTGGCCCTCCCGCCGAGGGTTCGGATCCCACATACAGACCGGCCGCTCACTGGCTGAGCGTGGTGCTGACAACGCCAAGTCAAGGGTTAAGATCCCCTTACCGGTCATCTTTTTAAAAAAATTTAAAAAATAAAATAATAAAAA
>NW_007731412.1:65177-69524 GCF_000696425.1 Galeopterus variegatus | reverse complement strand
GGGGTTGGCCCGGGGTGGGGGGGGGGGCACCGGTGGGGGTGGGGCCCCGGTGCCAGGAAAAAAAAAAAAAAAAGGGGGGGGGCCGGGGGGGGGGGAACCTCACGATGATTTGCCAGTATCAAATAATTCCAAGTCCCTCTATCAACTTCCTTAACTGTCACCAGAATATTTTTCACAGCTCATTTGCTCAAACCAGGATCCAATGAAAGGACTTCTCATAACATTCAATTGCTAGGTTTTTCACTTCTATTTTAATCTAGAAAAGTTTCTCTTATCAGTTTTTTTTTCCTTCATGACATTGGCGAGTTGAAAGAAGGTGTGTGTCCTGTAGAGTGTCCCACTTCTGGATTTGTCTGTCTGCTTCTTTTGGATTGTGTTAAAGACAACAAATATTTTGAGCACCTTGTAATGCCCCAAATTGGGGATCAGTGGAATGGGAGACAGATGCAGATGTAGTTCCTGCCCTCATGGCACCCCCATTTTAAAGGATTAGACTAGGGATTCTCAGCCTCAGCACTACTGATATTTGGAGCTGGATAATTTTTTGTTATGAGGATTGTCCTGTGTGTGTATTGTAGGACGTTTAGCAGCATCTCTAGCCTCAATCCACCAGATGCCAGTAGCATCCTCCCCACCCCAGTTGTGACAACCAAAAATGTCTCCAGACATTTTCAAATGTCCCGAGGAGAAAAATTGCCCCTGGTTGAGAACCACTGGATCAGGTGATAATTACATGAACAAATAGACTAATTCCAGATAGCAGTAAGTGCTCTGATGAAAACAGAGCAATTTGATAGAAAGTGCCTGTGGGGAGGGGTGGTGCTACTTTAGAGAGAACAAGTGCGGGGACATCTCTGAAGATATCTGAAGGAAGTGGGAGAGTGACAGGAACAGTGTCAATGACAGAGGGAATAGCACCTGCAAAGACCCAACATGATTAAGCAACAAGGAGGAGGAGCTAGCGTCGCCAGAGTTGAGTGAATGAAAGAGAACAGCAGGGCAGCTAGAATGGCGGCCAGGTCACATGAGGACCAGATCGTGCAGGGCCTGGTGAACCGTGGTGTGTTAGTCCATTTTGTGTTGCTATAACAGAATTAACTGAGACTGGATAATTTATAAGGAAAAGAGGTTTATTCGCTTGCGATTCTGGGACAGCTGCGTCTGGTGCGGGCCTCAGGCTGCTTCTACTCATGGAGGAAAGTAACAGGCAGCTGGTGGGTACAAGCAGATCACATGGCGATAGGAAGCAAGAGAAAGAGAGAGAGGAGGTGCCAGGGTCCTTTTAAGCAACGAGCTCTCGCGGGAACTAATAGAGCGAGAACTCACTCATTAATCCCCCCTCCCCCAGGGAGGGCATTAATCCATTCATGAGGGATCCGCGCCCATGCCTCAATCAGCTTCCCACACCGCCACATTGGGGATCACATTTCCGCATGAGTTTTAGGGGACAACACATCCAATCCGTATCAGGGTGAGGAACTACGCTTTTAATGAGAGCGAGACTGGCACCGTGGAGCAGCGGGGGGACTCTGAGCGGGACTGAAGCTGATTTAGGGGTTAGGGGCGCCCTCTGACGGCCGCGCGAGGAACTGCTGGGGGAGGAGACGGAGCCCGCTGAGGGCCGCGGTAGTCGGGGTCTGCACCGGTTTGGTAGAGGTGGCGGTGGATCGGATTCTGGACAAAGATTGACGGTCAAGCCAAAAGGCTCTGCTGACAGAAGGAAAGAGCTGGGAGTGGGAGGCGGGTGGAAGATGCAGAATTGGACTCCCAAGGCCACCGTCGGGGTCGCCAGCTAAGATGCAGGCGGACTTTCATCTTGTGAGATTATCAGCATTTTGCACACACACGCACACGCCCCACCGCCTGCATGGTTTCGTCTCTTTTCTCGGTTTTGAGTTGATTTCTTAAACCGTCCTTGCCCCTCCTCCCACCCCACCACACCAAGTGAGGTGCACTTAGCACTGGCTCTTCGCTGTAACTGTAACCTGCCCAGGAGACTGTCAGTTCCTCGAGGGCAGGGATGGTTGCCAGGTTGGTTCAAGGCTGTATTCCAGCACCTAGACTGGTGCCTGAGACACAGCATCTGAGGAATGGATAAATGGAAGGTCAGACCCCAGGAGAGGGCAGGGACCAGGTAGGGAGAAGAAAAAGAGAAGCGCCCCCCACCCCGCCCTTGTTGCTGAGTGAACAGGTTGCAGGTGGGTACAAAGCTAAAGACGGGTGGTGACTTGGAGGCCTGGGCTGTGTCCCCCACACAGTCGACAGGCAGCCCCGCGTGGCGCTGCAGTACCAGAAAGACAGTGAATCCTCGAGGAGCCAGGCTCTGTTGGGCACCAGCATTTCCGTGCTTCTGGCTGTCATTGTCTTCGTGGTGATCATGGTCTCGTGAGTCATCCTTGCCCTCCTAAGTCCCCCAAGTGCCCCACTGGGCCCCTCAAAAATGGTACCTCCCTGGATGGGTTACTGTGCACTTTGGGAGTTTCCTCCCCAGTCACTTAATCTCTGTCTCTCTCTCTCTCATTTTCATCTCTGAGTCTCATCTCCTTTCCCCAGACCTGGGCCACATTATGTCTTACCTGGATCCTCATCACTTTTGCCTCTCCCTCCATGAAAAAGTACTAAAAATCATATTGTGTAAATATGTCGGTATAAAGACAAATATCATTCAAGTTGGTTTCATTAGTATATATTCATCACCATCATTAATATTATTGTTATATTCATTTATTTTCCTCTGACTTTCAAAGAAGTTAAAACAAAAACATTCCCATAGGCCCCAGGTGTTGTGCCTGAGAGGCATGTGGCCCTCACCCACCTCTCTGCACCTCTGAGGGTTTATCCCTGCCCCGTCCCCCCTTGGGCCCTCTCTAACCTTCTCCAGCTCCTCTCCTGTTGTGGGGCGAACGCACAGAGCAATTCAAGACCGGCGTCAGCGATGTAGCTTTATAGCTCTTTATTTTAGTGTTGCAGCTCGTTGTTCAGTGTTACAGCGCTTTGTTGCTTGCAAGCAAGGAGGGCACTGGAGGGCAGAAAACTCCCAAGCCAGTGCCTCCCAGAACAAAAGAAACGACCCCTTATAAAGCCTAAATTCCCCCCCTTCTTTCTCCTATGTTCTCATTCAGGTCCTCTTACGTAGTCAAAACAAAAAACTTAATTTTAGAATTTTGTTTTGGGAAGCTTGTCAACCAAAGGTTTGAAATATTCAATTAGATAGGATCACAAATTATTATTATAAAAATAAAACCAAAGTGACAAAGGATTACAAAGGCAGAGAGCACAAGAAATTATCATGATAAAACATGAAATAAGTTTCCCAGGCCAGTTACCTAAAAGATAAAGAAACATTTTACAATTTTCTATTAGGAGCAGTTAAGTGCTTTAAGGAAATTTGGTTGTTCCAATGCAGGAGAGCAAACTTTAACCCTGCATTACAATACTTTTGACATTAATGTTTAATTTTTGGAAAAACTTACACATAATTTGCTTTTAATTTTATCCAATTTTAAAAGTTTCTTCTATAAATTTAACCCGTACAAACCATTATTATGACTTACTCGGACTTTCTGTTTTTGTCCTATATTTTTACCTTTTTAAACAGCCAGCCATTTTACTCTAGAACAAAAATACACTGTACAAGATGCTTTCTTACATATTTTTTCCTTATTAGCCTTCTTAACCATAACTACATGTTTATGTTTATAGCTTTTTTATAGCACCTTCGTTTTTACATACTTGTTATTATTTTTTTATCAACATTAAATTGGCCTCATTTGCCTAAAAATTATACATAGAGAAAGGTTTTTCTGGTTTTCACTGGGTTTTTAATTAAAAGCCTCTAGCAAAAACAAATATAATCTTGTTTGATCAGTAAACCCAGGCAAAGATGTACACTGATAAAAACATTTTTATATATTCAGGCTAGTAAATGCGGGTCCATTTGTTAGAGCAGATTATACAAAGCCCAGTTTGAGTCTCAGCTATTTCTACCAAATAAGTATTTATGGTTTTTCCAGCCAAAAACTTGGTTTATTAAGTAGTTCCAAAGGGCTCTCACAAAGGTTAAAGTTATGAGGCAGCAATCTTGAGTTTCCATGAATTATAGAAAATACCTTCTATTATCTGTTATTAATATTACAGGAAAATTTTAAGAAAGAAGCCAAATTTTACTTTTTGTACCAGTGCACTGTTAATATTACAGCTAATTTTAATAAAAACTTATAAACAAATCTAATCTCAGTGAATTTTGATCAAACAAGATTTTTTTTTTTTTCCTTTTTGTCTTTTTTTCGTGACCGGCAACGAATCGCAACCCTCCGTGTCGCGCCCGTACCGGACCAGGACCGGCAA
>NW_007731412.1:63173-64292 GCF_000696425.1 Galeopterus variegatus | reverse complement strand
GATTTTATTTATAAACATTTAACCCATTTACCTTTGTCTAATTTTTATATCAAGCTACACCTTTATTAATTAATATAGGTTTTGTTTACGATGTTAATGAGACAGATAAAATAGAAAACTTACTAGTTCAAAAAGGACAGTTGATTTTAAATTGCATTTCTGAAAAATGCCAAAGCTTATCTTTTTTAGAGAAAGCAAGGTAACAAATTTACATTGCAAAGCAAAGTACGCGGGACTTTTCAAGGAGACAAATTTACATTGCAAGGCAAGGATGCAAGCCTTTTCAAAGAAATGCAGAGAACGTTTTCTCTAGCCAGATCAAATGGAGCAAATCTCCCCAAATATTTTGCTGTAATTTAGCTGGGCACTTGATTTGTTGCACCTTGGCATTGCCTTTTCCCAGTGATCTTAAGGCCAAAAGCACAATTTGGATCTTGCGACCCCTAAGCAGTAGCTTGAAAAGCAGGCAGAAATAGTTGCCATATATATACAGACAAAACACTCACGCATGTGCACACACGTGCATCCCAAAGAGACGTCTCAGCCAAAGTAGTTGGTCTAAGTTGTAACTTGTCATACTCCACACCTATGGCACCAATCAACGGCATGGAATAGGGGGCATCTGTGGGGTGCATGCCAACAGGATTGGAGGGCTTATTCAGATTGCTGGTACTCAACTAAATGTCTAACCAAGCAAACAAAGAGAAAAGAGGAGCAGTGGGGTCATCCGGTTCAGCTTAGTCCCAATCAGTGGGGCCAATTTACTCCATTAACAGTAATTGATAAAAGCAGTTCTCACCACTGTTTTCAGCATAAAGAAGAAAAATACCAACCAGATTTAAACCAGAAAAACAAAGCCTCGCCAGGAGCCCTCCAGGGTGCACTTAAACCGAAGTGGATACAATCCAACCGGAACAGAAGAGGGCTCAGAAAATCAGAGAAAGATAAAGAGAATAAAGCATTTCCTTATCAGAATTTAGGCCAGGGACTCCAGGAGAGATCTGCCAGCAGCAGAGACATGGGAGCAAAATAGTCTCAGTGGCCACTTGCCTCTTGCGGCTGGGGTCCTCTCTGGTGCCCAAAGCTTTCCAATTTTTGCCAGTAATTAAATTAGGCTCT
>NW_007731412.1:61014-61399 GCF_000696425.1 Galeopterus variegatus | reverse complement strand
AGACACAACTTCCTGGCAATTTTTCCAGAGTCTGCTGCAAAATCAGCCCCGAATCCGAGGTACAACTTCCCGGTTAGTAGGGGGCCTCACCACGCTGCCTGCCATCTGGAGCTGTGGATCTTGGTTCCCCTGAGTGAACAGGTCCTGGACAAGCCCCAAGATGTTGTGGAGCGAATGCACATAGGAATTCAAAACTGGCATGAGTGTTGTAGCTTTATAGCTCTTTATTTTAGTGTTGCAGCTCTTTGTTCAGTGTTACAGCGCTTTATTGCTTGCAAGCAAGGAGGGCACTGGAAGGCAGAAAACTCCCAAGCCAGTGCCTCCCAGAACAAAAGAAACGACCCCTTATATAGCCTAAATTCCCACCACCATCACCCCCCCCCTT
>NW_007731412.1:57301-59577 GCF_000696425.1 Galeopterus variegatus | reverse complement strand
GCTCAGCCATTGAGCTACCCGGCCATCCTTATATAGGATCCGAGCCCGTGGCCTTGGTGTTATCAGCACCGCACTCTCCCAAGTGAGCCACAGGCCGGCCCGAGCCTTCATTCTTTAAAGCTTCAGTTTCTTCATATTCAAAATGGGGATAATCCCCATGCCTCCCTCTCAGAGGTGGTGGTGAGCATTGGATTTGGTGACCACTCTCAACAGGACTTAGCACATGGTGAATGCCCAGTGAGTGTCACCTGTCACTATGAGCTTGCTCTGTCATATCAGCCTCTCTTCCATCTCTGACTCTCCTTGTTTCTGTCTCCCTGTGTACTGATTCCTATTGTGGCTGTAACAAATGACCCCAAACTGGATGGCTTAAAACAACACAAATTTAGGTCAAGGGTTCAGATCCCTGAACAGGCCAGCTGCAAACAAAGCAAAACAGAACAGAAATTTATTCTCTGAGTTCTGGAGGCAAAAAGTATGAAATCTAGGGATTGGCAGGACTGGTTCCTTCCGGGGATTCTGAGGGTGAAGCCATTCTTGGCCTGTCTCCTAGCTGCTGGTGGCTGTTGGCAATCGTTGACATTGTTTGGCTCCTGGCTTTCCTGCAGTCTCTGCCTCCGTCTTCACATGGCTTTTCCCTCTGTATCTATGTCTGAAATCTCCTCCTTTCTCTTATAAGGACACCAGTCATTGGACGTAGGGCCTAGCCTAAATCCAGGGTGATCTCATCTCACTTTAATTATATCTGCGAAGTCTCTATTTCCAAATAAGGTCACATTCAAAGGTACTGAGAGTGAGGACTTGAATATATCTTTTCGGGGGTGAGGAGCACAGTTTAACCCACTATACCTGGTTTCTGTCTTTTCCTAATTTCTCTCCATTCTTGTCTCTCTCTCCTTTCTCTTTGAGTCTCCCTCCCTGTGTCTCCTCCTGCCTCTTTCAGCTCTGTTACCACACTTTACCCTCACTCCCAGTCCCAACCTTTCTCTCCTTCCTCCCTCATGAACCAACACGGATTGGCTGAGAACCCTGGAAATTTGCCCAGAGACCTATGATGTCACCGGCTGAGCCAAATCAAGCCAATGATTGGAGGGAAGTTGGTCGGGGGGGTTGACCTGGAGGGGGCTGAAACTCTCTTTCTAACCTCCAGCCCTTTTCTCTCTGACCAGGGCTTGCACATACAGGCAAAATCGAAAACTCCTGCTGCAGTAGACTGGTGGCTTCAGCGTTTTTAAGGAGAAAGGAAAAGAAGTTTAATAAAATTTGTGACAATTTTTTCAATGCTTTTGTCAGTTTCCTGGGGACCCTCCCCCCAGTTGGCATCCAGCTCTGTTTCTCTACTCAACTGGGTGCTCCTCAAGGGCTGAGACCAGGTCTTACTCAACCGTAGACACCAATTATCCTAATTCAAGGTAGAAGTGTTTGGACCTTCAAAAGGGATGGACAACCTATTCTAAGGGTTTGTAGGGGCAACCTTTCCTCTTTGGGGAGGAGAGAATGTAACTAGACCATCAAGGATGTTTAAGAAGAGGAAAAGCAGTGATCAGTGTGGGGAGGACAGGTTTCCCTCTCTATCTGAACTCTAATTTTTTACCCTCTGTGTACCTGAATAGATTTGGATACATTTTCATGTAAATCTTTTGCTATCTGAACTCTCACTCCTCACTAACCCAAAGTAGGAACTGAGTAGAGGATAAAAGGGGATCCCTCTATTTCTAAACTTGCCAGCAGAACTATAGCTAATTCAGAATTTGGATAATGAGATATGTATGAGGGGATCGGTGGGGGGTGATGAGAAAAGCTGCATTTAGCTAAAGATTCAGTGCCTAGCACAATATCTGGCTCAGAGCAGTCACTCAGTAAATATTTGCTGAATAAATGAGGTGGTAGTGTTGGAGGAAAAGCCTAAAAAGACAGTTTTGATCCATATAGTGAAGGGCTTTAAATGCCAGGGAAAGGAGGTTGGTGGTTTCTCCCAGGATCTAGGATTGAAACCTCAAATCTGTGTGGGTCCAGATAGGTAAAGTTGATGTTAAAAATCTGCTTTGACCAGGTTAGCTAAATTATAGTGCCTTGGGAGATCTGGGATAAGCCAGCAGTCACGTCCACCTGTCCTGGAAAATATTATCATAAGACCATTTTACTTAGAAGCAGACATACTGGTGCCAGAAAGCCATAAAATCGCCTAATATACTTCTGGTAAACTTCACCCTAGATCACTACATGTATGATGTAACCTAGTAACAATCCCAAATGTATACGTCATGTACAACCAA
>NW_007731412.1:55714-56557 GCF_000696425.1 Galeopterus variegatus | reverse complement strand
ATCACTACATGTATGATGTAACCTAGTAACAATCCCAAATGTATACGTCATGTACAACCAATAGAAAAACTGATGACGTGATTAGGAGGGCTGTCCTTCCCCCTCTCTCCTTTGATTTTTTCCCCCCTTTTTGTCATTATAAAATGCTGAGCTCCACTGGCCCTCTTCAGAAGGGATTTCTCAGGGCGACCTCATCTATGCGTCTCCCTCGTTGCAATCATCATATGGGTTCAATAAATCCTTGCTATTTGTATTTGACCGCAATTTCTTTTTAGGTCAACAAAGTGAACTGCAAGGCCCCATTCATAAAAATAGAAAATATACAGCTCCATCCTATTGTGATCGTGGCGAAACAACAGCCCCAGTGTTTTCAGATCTTCAGATTTTTCAAGAGAACCCGGAAATTTAGATTTTTATGTGAAATTTCTCCATAGGTAGTGTTGGCAACTAATTTATTTCAAATACTGCAGATCAAAACAAGTCTCGCTACCTCTGTAACGTGACGGGAAAAGTGAGAGATTAGCGGAGCAAGTTTTAGGTATTCATAAATTCAGCCGGACTCCCCAATTAACTACATTTCCCAGAATCCTCTGCCTCAGTCTCGATAAAGGTGGGAGGGCGTGCGCGTAAACGACGACTTCTGATTGGCCGAAACCTTGGGTTCCTTGTTCTAGCCACCGTTGCCAAGATACCAGTTTTAGTGCGTGCGCAGTAGAGGGCGCTTTGAATGGGGCGGTTTTTGTTTTTTTTTTTTGGACCGGTAAGGGGATTGCAACCCTCTGCACGGTGTGGTCCACACCACGCTCAGCCAGTGAGCGCACCGGCCATCCCTATACAGGATCC
>NW_007731412.1:53843-55225 GCF_000696425.1 Galeopterus variegatus | reverse complement strand
CGCTCAGCCAGTGAGCGCACCGGCCATCCCTATACAGGATCCGAACCCGTGGCCTCGGCGCCACCAGCACCGCACTCTCCCGAGTGAGCCACGGGGCTGGCCCTGAATGGGGCGGTTTTGAAGAGGTGGAGCCGAGGCACGAACTACTGAAATAGACCTGGATTTGAGGAATGGTAATTTCCAGCCATCGCCTGCGCAGCGCACTGTCCTACGGAGCATTGCCGGGGCTCCCGCACCTCCCTCACGCCTCGCAGTCCCTTCCTTCCCTCCCACAGTATCGGGAAAGTGCGCAGGCACCAGGCTCCAATGTTTGGTTCCGTCCATCTCTGACCGCGTACTGCCCCCTCCTCTTTCCCGCGACGCTGAGCCTCCGCGAGGAGCCTGCTCCAGTCTGCCGGGGGCCTGGTTACTGCAGATGTGTCAAAGATGTTTGAATGCACGCGCACTTCTTAAACTGGCAGCCAGATCCCAGCCCGCTCGGGAAAGGCTGAAGCTTGGGGGTCGCAAACTGGTGGGCCCCCAAATGCTTTTCGCTTGTGTTGCAGTGAGCAGTGTTGTGGGGGTTGGGTTTTTCTGTGGTTTTTTTGTCTTCACGCTCCAGGTCCAGACACTCTCTTAACTTCATGGGAATTTCGTGGGAGAAGTGCACAATAAACGGATAATTAAATTGTGCATAAATTATAGTGTGATGAGAGCTCCCGGAGAGCGCAGTCTGGGGTGGGAGAGACAATTACTAAAGAATTACAGCACAGCAATTATAATATCAGAGCTAGGATACTGGGATGTTCCTGTGGGAACCTAGGGAAGGGAGTTGCCAGGTCCAGCTGGGCTGGGTGGGAATCGGAGAAAGTTTACTACAGGAGAGGCTCTAAGAACTTGTTCTTGGGGCTGGCCCGTGGCTCACTCGGTAGAGTGCGGTGCTGAAAACACCAAGGCCATGGGTTCGGATCCCATATAGGGATGGCCGGTTTGCTCACTGGGTGAGCGTGGTGCTGACAACACCAAGCCAAGGGTTAAGATCCCCTTACCGGTCATCTTTTAAAAAAAATTAAAAAAAAGAACTTTTTCTTGCAAGAAAAGTAGGTGTTTTCCAAAAGAGTAGTGGAGAAGAGGCAGAGGGAACAGCATTTTAAAAAAGAACTTGTTCTTGCAAGAAAAGTAGGTGTTTTCCAAAAGAGTAGTGGAGAAGAGGCAGAGGGAACAGCAAATACAACGTCGTAAGGTGGGAATTACTATAATTTGTTTTTAATAATAATAGCAAACACCTACATGGTGTTTTCTCTCTGTCACATGTTATAATGACTTTACTTATATCAACGTATTTTTTTGTTTGTTTGTTTGTCTTTTTCCGTGTCCGGCAACGGATCGCAACCCTCAGTGTC
>NW_007731412.1:30323-52856 GCF_000696425.1 Galeopterus variegatus | reverse complement strand
CCCATGGCCTTGGTGTTATCAGCACCGCACTCTCCCGAGTGAGCCACAGGCCGGCCCTAGTTCTGGGACTTTGAAAGGGTTATATAAATCCTCTGTCTCAGTGCCCTTGTCGTTAAATTGGGGAAAGCAATACCTTCTTCATAGGGTGGTCGTGCTGGTTAAATGAGCTAATAAAACCCACAGAGTGTTGTCAATAAGTGGCAGTTATTGTTATTTCATTTTGGCAATGCATTGTTCATCTAACTTTTGCACATGCGCACACATCTTTATAAACACGAAAGATACCTAACTTTTAAGATTTTTGTTCCTTTAACCTTCTTTTGCAAGTATGTCCTCATGTCATTGTGTGGTTATCACTATTATTGCATGGCTCAATAACATTTCATGGATGAGACGTACTGCTATTTATTTAATAGATCTCCTGATTTTGAACTCAAAAGTCATTTTCAATTATAAATCTTATTTAATTTTTCTTTTTTACAATTTTTATGTAATTTTAAATTTTATTAATATTGAATAATGCTAAGACAAACGTGTGGATATAAAGCTATTTATTTCTTTGGGATTGTCTTTGTAGGATAGGTTTCTAGGATGTAATAGAAGGACCTAAGGATTCCCAATTCCTGCCCTGCCAGTCACAATGGGAAACAAAATATGGCTTTATTATTAACCAAACAGCCCTCAGTGATGCAGTGAAGACCTCTCTGCTGAAGCTATCCCGGTTCAGTCTGGAGAGACCCTGCCTCAACCCATCAGTCGTACAGCAGAGACCAGGGATGAGTCCTTGCTAATGCAGTAACTGGCTCCCCCTTAACTCTTATGACCCAGCTCTGAGGTCTTGGGCTCTGACTACTTAGGACAACATTCCCACTTCTTGAGGAAGGTAAGGAAAAGGCCATCAGCCAAAAGACAGCCAGCAGGTGACAGACAGAGGGGCCGGCACATCTCTTCTCCTCTACCATCTTTTATAGCTCTCCATCCTTGTTGCGTGAGGCTTTCTGGGAGGTGATAGAGCTAACAGCTTGTGTGGTGAAATTAGACAAATTCAGGTTTCTGCTCTTGCTCAATCTGTCACCTCTAAGTTTTGGAGTTTTCTCATCTATAAAAACGGGACAATAAAATGTATCAGGATTTTTTTTTTTTTGGCTGTAAGTAACATTATTCCCAATGAACAGTGGCTTAAATGAGGAATCAGCAAGCTTTCTGCAAAGGGCAAGAAAATTTTTTTTGTTTTTCAAGTCATACAGTCTCTGTTGCAACAGCTCCGTTCTGCCACTGTAGCACCTGAAAGCAGCCATAGACAATATGTAGAAGAATGAGCATGTCCGTGTTCCAATAAAACTATACTTATGAACACTGAGATTTCAACTTCATATGAATTTTACATGTCAGCTGAGAGGGTGATAGATGGAATAGGAGCTAAGGGAATGATAAAGCAGTTGATGAAACTGGAATGAAGACTGGGAATAGTCTAAGAGTGAGTAGAATGTGGGGAGTGGGAAGCGATGAGGCTGATGTGAGAAGACTCCAGACTGTGGAAGAGCTAGATGGCCTGGCAAAGCACCGGGATGATATCTTACAAATCTGGGCTCGCCAAAGTTTCTTTGTGTGTGTGTGGCTGGCTGTTCCAGGGATCCGAACCCATGACTTTGGCGTTATAAGGATGAGTCTGCACTCTAACCAACTGAGCCATCCGGCCAGCCCTGAAACTTTTTGATTGTATACCTTGTTAGTATAAAAATAACTATTTCTAATCTATCATATACTTACATTACCATGACAATGTACACATTTTTTTTTTAAAAGATGACTGGTAAAGGGATCTTAATCCTTGACTTGGTGTTGTCAGCACCACGCTCAGCCAGTGAGCTAACCGGCCATCCCTATATGGGATCCGAACCCGTGGCCTTGGTGTTATCAGCACCACACTCTCCCGAGTGAGCCACAGGCCGGCCCCGACAATGTACACATTTTTAATGAATATCTGTTGTATGCAAGGCACAAAGTATTAGGATAACCTTGTATTCACCTCGTTGGTGAAGATGAAATCCCCTGCCCTAAATAATATAAGATGGCTGAACATATGATACCTAACACTGGACAGGTGAAAGAGAGAGCGGTTTATTAGTCACATGTACTCACAGCCCAGGGGAAGATGACACCGCACACCATGCAGGGCCATATGCGAGCTGCACTCTGGAATAGAGTGAACCAGTGGGGGCTGTGGGAGGCAGACTTCGTAGTAACAAGAGGGTGAGTTACCCCCCAGTCCCATGGGAGAATGTGATTGGTTTGTTTGAATAATTTCACTGGCTAACAGGGAACTGAAGCTTGTTAGGTTGAGGATCCAGAAAGGTGCAGCTGGTCTGCTTATAGGACAACTAGCTGGACAGGGAGCT
Organism: Galeopterus variegatus; assembly: GCF_000696425.1. Lineage (NCBI taxonomy): Eukaryota > Metazoa > Chordata > Mammalia > Dermoptera > Cynocephalidae > Galeopterus > Galeopterus variegatus. The sequence continues at coordinate 50,457 of NW_007731412.1, read as the reverse complement.
TTTCCCTCAGGTTGGAAGCATATCTGGCAAAAAGCAGGAGAACTCACAGCTAGGCCTTTGGGGCCCTGTGAGGCTCAAAGATGTCAAGGCAACTCTTGTAATTTTGGTCTTATAATACAGAAGGGAGTGGTTTATTAATAAATGTATTTACTTTTTACTTGTTGGGATGCACAGCTACTCAGCCATGATATCCATGATTCAAATTGTCTTCTGTCTTTGGAAAAGGTCTTGGTCTGCATGATCACAAGAGGGCTGCAGCAGTTCCTGACATCACATCTACACATGTCAACATCCAGGGGAAGAGAAAAGACCAGGTCTCCTTCTTAAAGTCAGAGAGAACTTCTCCAGAAGCTCCCCGTGGGCCACTGCTCGTGTCTCATTGGTTAGAATGAGGTCACATGCCCACTACTAAACCAGTCATGGCAAGGGAAATGGCCATGCTGAAGGATCACTGGACACTACAGACACTACAGACACCTCCTGGATCTGGACACTGTTCTCAGGAAAAAGGGAGGTCCCCACATAACAGAGATTCAGTTTCTAGATGACTCCTCGCACACACCCCCATTGGAATGGGTGACTCAAAATAAAAGTCAGACTTAGATTTGAACAATGAAAAGAGTTTTATTTCTTGAACATGAGAAATTAGGGGCTGAGATTCACCCTCTTCTACACATGGTTTGACACATGACACAGTGTGTATTAGTTAAGGTAACACTAACTACTATAACCAACTAACCTCCAAAAGGTATACTGGATTAATTTCTTGCTTATGTAAGGCCTACAATGGGTGTTTTTGATTGGAGGTGGCCTTTGTCCAAGTGACAATTCAGGGACCTAGGCTACTTCCATCTTCAACGTGTGACTTCTAGGGTCACAGTCTTCATCTGCATCACAGAAGGAGACAAACTGAGAAAGGTGGCAAGGGGAAGGTTTCAGTGGGCCAGGTCTGGGTTTGGCATGAAACCCAGAAATTTCTGTTCATATTTTATTGGCCAGTACCTAATCACATGGCCACCTCAAATTGCAAGAAAGGCTGGGAAATGTAGTCCAGCTATATGCATAAAAAGTAGAGGAAAGGAATTTGGAGAACAGCTCTCCGGTTTCTGCCACAGATTAACCCAATGAGGGATTGACACTGTATAGAAAAGGAAAGCTGGGTAACGGGGTGTAGAGAGTGGAGAACTGCCCGAGATCACAAAGAGATTAAAATATATCAGGTAAAGAAGGGGCTAAAATCTGAGTAACCCCTATTTTTCATTAGATTCCTAATGGTTCTTGTTTGAAGAGAGAAAACCTATTTTTTGTACCCATTTTACAGAATTATCTTGTTGTTTATCTTAGTGTTTCAGTAGATTGTCTGATATTCAAGATCTCAATCATATCACAGGCAAAGGAAGATGAGAACCTGGACTTCTCTATTTCAGTGATTTTTTTGTTTCTTTCTCTTGTCTAATTACGTTGATAGTTCTTCCAAAGGTGGTGGTAGTGGACATTTTGTTTTGTTTCCAACTTTAACGGGAATTCCTTTAGTATTTTACCATTAAGCCTGATATGGGGTTTTTATTATAAGTATGTATATAATTAAACACAAGAAGAGACCAGTAACTCTTTACCATGGTTATTATTGTTCAATATGGGCCTTTTTTTTTTTTAAAGATGACCGGTAAGGGGATCTTAACCCTTGACTTGGTGTTGTCAGCACCACGCTCACCAGTGAGCTAACCGGCCATCCCTATATAGGATCCGAACCCGTGGCCTTGGGGTTACCAGCACCACACTCTCCCGAGTGAGCCACGGGGCCGGCCCAATATGGGCCTATTCTTAATTTATTCTGCTTATCTAGAAATGGCTGGTTACTAAATGTTACCAAAAGCCTTTCCGTATCTATGGATATGTTGATACTATTTTGATATATCAATAGGTGAATTATATATAATATCCTAATATCGAGCCATCTTTGCATTTGTGAATATACACCTCCCAGGTCTCGGCATAGGCTCTATTTCCTTCACCACACTGCTCTTTAAGGGGTGATGGGTGAAACTGAGGCAAACAGAAAGGCGGATGCACAGGGAATTCATTCACCATCAGTTTAGGTGGGGCCAACTTTTATCAGTCCTGACGACTTCAGCTATGGTAGGAGAAATTTGGATTAAATGGACAATGGTATCGCCTCCTGTGGAGGACAGTGAGAAGACTCTGGCTAACACGGGGATATTCGCAGTGCCAGTACAGCCAGACACTTCTCAAACACCAGGTTTCCTCCAGCTGCCACGCAGCTGTTTAGATACAATCTCTCTCCCGCCACATATCCTACTCTGAGACTCCATTTCCCAGCATTCCCCCACACTCACAGACCTTAGTCCGGGAGGAGCGTGAGCTGCAACTGTTTCTGGGAAATGTAGTCCAGCTGCGATGCCGCGGTTAAAGTACCAGGACTTGAGTGCCAATATAGCGACCGCGCAGGCGCATTCGCAGCCGTCGGAGCGAGGGGAGGCCTGGCTATCCCGTGGAACACGCCGGGGTGCACAGGTGAGCCTGGACCCTGCGGCCCCGACCCGCAGCAGGTGAGTGTGGGCCGGGCTAGGCCGATGGGCAGGCGCTCCAGGGGCGGGTCCAAGTCGGGCGTGAGTGGGAGGGGAGGAAGGGCGCGGTGGCTGCCGCCCCGCCTCCTCCTGTCACGCGCGGCCCCAGAGCCCCGCTAGCATACGTGTGGCTCAGACGACTCGGCGTGTGGGAGTTGGGCGCCTGCTGTTTGCCAGGAGTTCGGCCGCGCGCGAGATTGCTGCGATCGCCTAGGAAAGGGAACTTCCCTTTCCTCACTTTGCAAGTAAAGAAACAGACTCGGGGAGACTCTGCAGCTTCTCCCACGTCACAGAGCTAAAACGTGGTAGACCTAGAATCACATGCACAGTTTCCGACCCCAGAGCCCGAGAGCAACACTATGCAGTCACCCCTCACCTGAGCAGCTGTTCTCTCTCGGATCTCCCTCCACCCTTACACCCGCTGCGTCCCACCCCGTCTGTCTGCCCCTCCCCGCATCCTTGCCTCTGTTCCCCTCTCTCTGTCTGTCCCCATTCTCTTTGGGTCTCTTTCCATCTCCCCAAGTTTCTGTCTCCCTCTGTCTTTGGGTTTCTGTTCCTCTCTCTGGGCCTCTGCACCCTACCTCCTCCCACCCCACTCTCTAGTGAGTCTCTGTGTGTTTTCTGAAAAGGAAGTCATTTTTATACAAAACCATAGCACCATAATCACTGCTATGATTTGAATGAACACTCCAAAACTCATGTTGAAGCTTAATCTTCAATGCCACAGTGTGGAGAGATGGGGCCTTTAGGAAGTGATGGGATGGTGAGGGCTCTACCCTCATGAATGGATCAATCCATTCATGATTAATGGATTGATGAGTTACTGGATTAATGGGTTATCATGGAATTGTGGTTTTATAAGAAGAGAGACCTTAGCTAGCACATTAGCATGGCCTTACCCTCTCACCGTGTGATTCCCTGCACCACCTTGGAACTCTAGAGTTCCCACTAGGTCCTCACCAGATGCACCCCCTCAATCTTGGACTTCCCAGACTCCCAAACTGTAAGAAAAAAATTTCAGTTCTTTATAAAATACCCAGCTTCAGGTATTCTGTTATGAATGGCAGAAAATGGACTAAAATGATCACAATCAAGAAATGAACACTGATACAATACTATTAACTAATCTACAGACCTTATTCAAATTTTTGCTGATTGTTCCAATAATGACTTTAATGGTGAAAGAAAATCTCCAATCATGCACTGCATCAGATGTCAGGTCTTTCTGGTCTCCTTTAATCTGGGACAGTTTTTCAGTCTTTCCTTGACCTTCATGATCTTGGAAATTCTAAAGATTACAGACCATATGCTTGTAGAATATGTGTGTCCCTAAGTTTGGGTTTGTCCAGTGTTTCCTCATGATTAGAGTTAGGTTACACATTTTGGCAGGAATATTCTAGGAGCGATACTGTGTCCTTCTCAGTAGATCAGGGGCCCGTGATGTTGATTTGACTCATCACAGGTAACATCAACCTTGATAACTTGGTTAAGATGGTATCTACCAGATTTCTCCACTCTGAAGTTACCCTCTTCTTTTTGTAATTAATAAGTTATCACCTCTCCCAGGGTGATGGAGATGCAAAGGATTACTCAAAGCCCATTTCTCCTGAGCAGTGAGAGGCACAAAAGGGTTAATTCCAGACAAATCCTTTAAGGGAGAAGAATTCTTGGAAAATAACCCCAAATCAGGTTTTCTCTCAGTATTTGTTTTCCAGGCAAGAAAATTACAGAAAAAGAACACCGGTGGTTACAAAAAAGAACAGTAAGATAATTGTCTTGGCAACACTCACTTCCCCAAGAAACTCAAAGAAACAGCTGAAGGTGAGATGAGGAACATCCCCGAACCATTATCTTTGAAGCCTTTAGCTCACATACTTTCCCATAATTAGGTTTAGCTGCACCAAGGATGACTGCCCTTAGGACAAGCATTTTTGCTGTGTTACAATTTTTTGTCTACACCAGAGACTTTAGTCCTGGGAAAGTTTTCTGTCTTTCCCAAGCTTAACACTTCTATGTGCAATACCAGAAGGTTAGGCTGTACCTAAAACTACAGGGCTGTTGCCCCACCAGGCTATAAGGTAGGCCCTGAGAAATACATTAGTATCCTCCACATATCCCCCTTTTTTCTTCCACGATAAGTGATTTGTGGGGAGATGGTTAAGACTCTGTAAAACTCTGTGTCTCATTTCCTCATCAAATTTTCACCTGCTGGTTTTGGCATTCAGGTGCGTATGTTCCTGTGTAGCTGTTTGCCTGGGAACGTGTGTGAAGAGCTGAAATTTTTCATTTTGTGGACTGTATTAGTTTCCCATGGCTATTGTAACAAATTACCACAAATTGGTAGCTTAAAGTAACACAAGTTTATTTTCCTACAGTTCTGGAAGCCAGAAATCCAAATGGGTTTTAATGAGTAGAAATCAAGGTGTCAGCAGGGCTGTACCCCCTCCAGAGGCTCTAGGGGAGAATCTGTTTCCTTGCCTTTTCCACTTTCTTGTGGCCACTTGCATTCCTTAGGTTGTAGCCCCTTTTTCCATCTTCTTTTGTTTGGCATCTGGCTGGTAAGGGGATCCGAACCCTTGACCTTGGTGTTATAACACCATGCTCTAACCAACTGAGCTAACCGGCCAGCCCTCTTCTATCTTCAAAGCCAGCGGCATAGTGTCTTCTCTCTCTGTCTCTGCTTCTCTCTGCTTCTGTCACATGGCCTTCTTCTCTTTGTCAGGTTTCCCTCTGCCTCCCTCTTATAAGACACTTGCGGTTGCATTTAGGACCACCCAGATAATCTAGGATAATCTCCCCATTTGCAGAGTACACTTTCTGTTTAAGGTAGAATTCACAGGTTCCAGGGATGTCTTTTGGAGCCATTATTCAGCCTCCCACCTGGTCTGTGTCCAGGCCTGTCTTCCCCATCAGGGAGTGAGCCCCTTGAGGGCAGAGCCAAGTCTCCCTCATCTCATCTTCATCCTCAGAACCTGGTATGGAGCTTGTCACTCACATGGAGTTCAGAGCCCATCTGCTGAATGAACAGGGGTAATCGCACACTCTGAATGCCACCTCTCTTTGGCAGGGACTCTTAAACTTTATTTCAGCAACTGGAACCTTTCTTCAAACAACATCTTAAGCAGGACTACAAGATCCTTAAGCAGGATTTTTAAGACAGATAGAAGGACCTCTGCAAACTGTGATATATTTATACAATGGAACATTGTTCAGAGAAAGGAATGAAGATCTAATACAGGCTACAACATGGGTGAACCTTGAAAGCATGTGCTAAGTAACAAGGCCAGACACAAAAGGCCACATATTGTTTGATTCTTCTTATATGAAATATCCAGAATAGGCAAATTCACAGAGACAGACAGCAGATTAATGGTTTCCAGGGGCTGGCAGGGGTGAGATGGGGGTGGGATGGGGAGATTGGGGGTTGGGGGGTGACTGTTAATGGCTACAGAATTGATGAAAGTGTTCTGGAACTAAACAATGGTGATGGTTGTACAACATTGTGAATGAACTAAATGTCACTGAAGTTACACTTTATTTTATTTATTTATTTATTTTTAAAAGATGACTGGTAAGGGGATCTTAACCCTTGACTTGGTGTTGTCAGCACCACGCTCTCCCAAGTGAGCCAACCGGTCGTCCCTATATAGGGATCCGAACCTGTGGCCTCGGTGTTATCAGCACCACACTCTCCCAAGTGAGCCGCAGGCTCGTCTCTATAAAGGGATCCGAACCTGTGGCCTCGGTGTTATCAGCACCACACTCTCCCAAGTGAGCCGCAGGCTGCCCCCTTGAAGTTACGCTTTAAATGATTAAGATAGTAAGTTTTATGTTGTGTGTATTTTTCCACATTAAAAAAAATTATAATACATAAAAGTGTTGGGGGGAGCGGGGAGGTTGGCCAGTTAGCTTAGTTGGTGAGAGCACAGCCTTATAACACCAAGTTCACAGGTTCAGATCCCCATACCAGCCAGCCGCCAGAAAAGAAAAGAAAAGAAAAAAGAGAAAGAAAGAAAAGAAGATTGGGTCTATGGCCAGACTCCTGGGTTCAAATCCCACTCTGACACTTGAAATCTCTGCTACCTTGAGGAAAGGCCGTGACCTCTTATGCCTGGATTTCCTCAACTAGGGATAAGTATAGTTCCTGGCTCTGAGAGCTGTTGTGGGTGCAGTGAGCTGTACTGTATGGTTGGTAATGTTGTTGCTACTGGTATGGAATGGAGGCCTCAGGTAGCCTGTCCTGAGCCTTTCCTTTGGTTCTTAGGAGACCAGGGCCTCCTCTGTCACCAGCCATCTTTGGGGAAGGTGTCTGATGTCTGGGCCAAAACTGACCCCTTCTCTGCTCCGGTCTCCCCCCCCCAGCTCTTTGGACTCTTGCCTGGACCTTTTTCCCAGGGGTGCATGCCCAGGACCCAGCAATGACCACTGGTACCCTGATGGCCAAGGGCCAGGTGAGTCTGGGCTTCCCCTCTCTCAAGATGACTTTGTGGACCTGAGAAGGCCCCCTCTCTATATATACATAATATGACTATCTTCTGTCCCTCCCAGTGTGAAGAGGGGGCAGGTCTGGGACTGGGAAGTAAGGGAGGCCAGTGGGCTGGTGCAGAATGCTCTGAGCTGAGACCTTATGACACGTCCAAACATCAATCCTCTAACACTCAGCAGCGTTGCTCAGCAGGTTACCAGGTGAAGTGGGCGGTGGGTGGTTTTGCTTCACCCCTGAGCCTTATCCCTGGACTCAGGAATGGGGGTTGGGAGTCGGGGATGGGGTCTGGGATAGAATGGGACTTAGGAATGTCTCTTGCGCACAATGGCTTGATAGTTTAAAAAAAAATGTGTTTCTTCGGGTTGTCATTCACCTACAGTTGTGCAGGTTACCCACAACACAAGGTGCCTTGTCTCAGGGGCAGGATTCACATCTTGCCCCTCAAACATTGGTGTATGTATTGTGTGTGGCAACTCTCAGGTAGATGGCAGTAAACTGTCATATCCTAAAAGTAATGAGTACATTATAATGATCTTCCGATAGAGGGCAGTAAAGAGTCGTGCGGAAAGGGCCTGTTCTACTTTCTTCCAAGATGCCTGTGGACCAGCTCTAGACGCTTTACATTCCTCTGGGCAGGTTTGGTTCAATCATCCCAAATCTGTAGAGTCAGAACATTCCAGCCCAAGGGACTGTCATGGGTTCTTAACCCATGACCTGTCCTGCCCAGAGTTCTAGAAGGATGTACCCCTCCACCATGTAAAATTGGCCCTTGCAGGACTCAGTGACCTTCAAGGATGTGGCCGTGGACTTCACCCTGGAGGAGTGGGGCTGGCTGGGGCCCGGCCAGAGGGAGCTGTACCGGGACGTGATGCTGGAGAACTACCAGAACCTTCTTTCACTGGGTGAGGTCCCGCCCCAGCCTTCCCCAGGAATAGACCTGTTGTCCCCTTCTGCCCTCTCCTGCATTTGTGCCCACCCCCTCTCAACAGTGTCCATTCACTGCAGCTGTTTGGCGCCTTCTGTGCTCCTCTCACTGGCTCTCTCATGCCTGGCTCTCTCTTCTTCTCTGTCTCTCCACCGGCTTATCCTAGAGTCCCAGCATCCCAGAAGGCCCCAAGATCCCAGCCTGTCCTATAAAATGTGGGTCCCATGAGATCTTCTGCCTCTGCCCCACCCTCCTCTCATGCTTCCCTCACTACATATGGTGACCTCCCCCATCCCATGGCTTCCGGCTCCATGCTGGAATGAATGCCCATTCCAGAAGCTCAGATTCCAAGTGCCTGGACGTCCTCCCAATCAAAGGTCCCAAACTGATCTTGGCATCTTCTCCCCAAAACACATAAATGCTGTTCCTTAAATGTGTCTCCCAAATCCTCCACTCGTCCACCCTCCTGCCCGCTGGCACAACACCCTGCCCCTGCCCCTCCCATTCTCCACACCCCACGCTGAGCTCAGCATGGCCACTGTCCTGCTCTTCATCTGGGTCCCTGTCTCTGGTTGGCCCCACGTCCCCCCAGTCCCCAGAACAGAATGCTGGGCACCCTCCCTGCCCCTGTCTTAGTCAGTTCCAACTGCTACAACAATCTACCATGAACTGGACGGCTTATGACAGCAGATGTTCATTTCCACCATGCTGGAGGCTGGAAAGTCCAAGACCACGGCACTGGCAGATTCAGTGTCAGTTGAGGGCTGCTGTCTGGTTCGTAAACACCTGCCATCTTCTCTAACCTCACACGGCTAAAAGGCAAGTGAGCTTTCTGGGCCCTCTTTAATAAGGGCACTAATCTCAATCGTGATAGTTCTGCCTTCATGACCTAATCACCTCCCAAAAGCTCCACCTCCTAATACACTCACATTGGTGATTAGGTTTCAATGAGCAAATTTTGCGGGGACACAAGCACTCAGTCTGTAGTGCCCTTCCCTCTCACTGGACAGCCCATCAGGACACAGCCCCGTCCCTCCTGACCCTCCTCTTCAGCTCCACAGCCCCAGCCCTGCTCAGGCCTCGTGCTCTCCTCCTAGACCCTCGCCACAGCCTCCTCTCTAGTCTATTTCCTGCTTTCTCCATCTCTCTCTTCTCAATTTATTTTTCTTTTTTTTTTTTTAAAGATGACCAGTAAGGGGATCTTAACCCTTGGCTTGGTGTTGTCAGCACCACGCTCACCAAAGTGAGCCAACCGGCCATCCCTATATGGGATCCGAACCCATGGCCTTGGTGTTATCAGCACCTCACTCTCCCGAGTGAGCCACGGGCCGGCTCCTCAATTTATTTTCTGACTCCTCTGTCTCTGCCTCTCCTTGTAAGTGGTGATGATGATGTGAAGGCTGCATCCTCAGCTCCACTCACTCACACACTTTTGCTGGACAACCTCATCAAAATTTGGCTTAAACTGGGCCGGCCCGGTGGCGCACTGCTATAGTGCGCCGCTTGGGAGGCGCGGCGGCGCTCCCGCCGAGGGTTCGGATCCCACATACAGACCGGTTCCCGCTCACTGGCTGAGCGAGGCGCGGGAGCGACACCAAGGGTTGCGATCCCGTTGCCGGTCCCGGTCCGGTGCGGGGGCGACACTGAGGGTTGCGATCTGTTGCCGGACATGGAAAAAGACAAAAAAAGAAAAAAAAAAAAAATTTGGCTTAAACTTCTGTGTTGGGGTCATCAAGACCACCCCTAGGTTTGGTGACTCACTAGGAGGACTTACAGGACTCAGCCTGTAGTCATACTCAGGGCAATGGTTTATTACAGTGAAAAGAATCAGAGCAAAGTCAGCAAAGAGAAAAGCTACAGGGGCGAAGTCTGGGAGAAACCAGCTGTGCGCTTTTAGAACCCTTTCCAAGTGGAGCTACATGGGATGTGTTTAGTTCCCCCAGCAATGAAGTGTGACAACACATGTAAGACGCTGTCAACCAGGGAAGCTTGTCAGAGTCTCAGTGCCCAGGGTTGTTACTGGGGGCAGGTTACTTGGTCCTATCGGCTTAGTATGTACCCAAATTCCAGCTTCCAGAAGGAAAGTAGGTGTTCAGTGTAAGCCACATTGTTTGCACAGCTTAGGCCCAGTGATCCCCTCTCCTCAATTAGGGAATGATGGGGAATTTCCTGAAATCCAGATTCTCAGATGCCACCCAAAGGCCTGCCTTGCCAGCAGGTATTTCCAAAGAAATTGTCTCAGGCCTGCCATGTCCACCCTCTTCTGCAAAACTTGTATGACCAGAATGATGTTCCCTCAGTCTGTCCCCTACCCTCCAACCTTGTGCAGCCAGTGGCCTCCAGAACACTTCCCTGGTGAGGGCTGAGGACCCCACATTCCTGTCTCCACTGAGCTCATCATGTCCCCCCAGACCCACCCCTCCACCAAGTCACTCATTTCAGGAACAGTCCCCTGTCCACCCAGTGAACAGGCTATCCCAGGGCACTGTCTTCTCCAGTCAAGGGAAGATGTGTCTTTTCAGGTGGGGCCTACGTCAGCATGTTAGTCCGGGAATGATCAGTAAGGAGATGTGTTAGTTTGCTGTATCTGTTGTAACAAATGGACACAAACTCAGTGGCTTACAACAACAGAAATTGTTTCTCTCATAGTTTTGGAGGCCAGAAGTCCAAAATCAAGGTGTTGGCAGGACCACTCTCTCAGAAGCCCTAGGGGAGGGTCCTACCTCTCCTCTCCCAGCTTCTCGTGGCTCCTGGTGTTTTTTGGCTTGTGGCTGCATCATTCCAACCTCTGCCTCCACCTTCATGTGGCCTTCTGCCCTCTGTGTCTCTCTGTGTGTCCTCTCCTCTTCTCAGAAGGATCAGTCATAGGATTTAGGGCTCACCCTAATCCATAGGACCTTGTCTTAACTAATTACACCAGCAAAGACCCTATGGCTGAGAAATTAGCAGTTCCAATGACAGAGGCACAATGGAAGGAGCCAACTCCTTGCGTGTTGAGTGGGCGAAAGCAGATGAACTTGGGGAGGAGTGGAGGGGTTGGTCTTGGCCTGGAGCAGGGGCGATCTCCAGGACAACCAGAGGGAAGGCGGAGTGTGGGTGTAGAGATGCAGGCTGGTTGTGGGACTCACGGTGGGGAAGCGTAGATGCTATCATCCAAGGGCGTCTTTGAACCATGAGAGGAGGTCACAGTTGCAAATAGGGAGTGAGGTGTAGCATATGGGAGGAGGGGGAAGAAATGACAAACTGATCATTTTGGAGAGTGGGGAGAAAATATACAATTGTCTGTTGCAACTTCCAGTTCCAAGTTTAAGGTAAGACCTTGATGAAAATGCCCTCCATCTTCTTGGGCACTGGCACCCAAATCGGAGGATAGTTGGCTCTAACCACTATTGGGACTTTACCTGGTGAGTTCTGTGCAGGCCGAGGGTAGGGTAAGTAGGAGTGCTGGCCGGGGAGTGATTATGGAGCTGGGACAGTTGGAGTCGAGAAGCAGAGAAAGGCACCCGGAGGCTGGGAGGTGGGATGGGGTGTTTGACACTTGAGATGTTGGAGGTGGGGTCACAATCAGTGATGAATGGGTCTAGAATGTAACCAAAGGAGTGGGTGCCTGCGGTGGAGCGGGGAAGGGATTCTTACAGGAGAGGCGTCCAGGAGTCACCCTGGATTGTCACTGTGTCCAGGTCTCCCTCCCCCTTCAGATCGGGATCTCCTACAGGGCAGGGTGGCGTCCAGTTCATTTCTGTATTCCCAGCAATGCCTAAGCCAGCATGGGGAGGCCCGTGGGCATGTTTGTTGAACCACAGTTCTTCTCACCTTCCTAGTACAGTCACCTTTTGCCTCACCTCTTCCAGGAAGCCTCCTTTGATTTCCCCACCCTCTGTGACTTCTCACAGCACCTTATGTTTCTTCCACGCCAGTTCACACAATGATAGACTGTGCCTGAGTTTCCTGTTTGGAGGGTAAAAATGAGCTAATGCATTTAACCAGCTTAGAAACATGGCTGGCACGTGGTAAGTGCTTAATAGACATTAGTTTTTTAGTATTACTCTGAATATTGTTGTTGGGATTTTCTCATATTTTAGTCAGGGATCAAATGATTGCCTACAGGTGTTTAAGAGAGTTTCATCAAAATGGGGATGCTTTGACTTATGTTTCTCGAAGTCTTGGGATGGAAGGCTTTAGGCATAGCTTAATCTAGAGCACAGTTATCCAGTAGATGCAAGCCACTTACGTAATTTTAAAGTTTCTGATGGCCACATTAAAAAAATAAAAGGAAACAAGTGAAATTAATTTTAATAATGCATTTTATTTCCCTCAAGCTATCCAAAATATTATCATTATGTTCACGTTATAATCAATATACAAATTATTGAGAGATTTTGCATTTTTCTCGTAGTAAGCCTTTTAGACACAGAAGACTGTGTTTTTTGCACTCAACTTGAACAGCACAGACCTAGAGCCTTAAACAGTCTTGTCAGGGCTCAGTCTCTCTCTGGAACATACTAGGCACTTAATAGATGGGTCTTCCGTTGACCATTAGAGCTTCTAATCATTAGGCTCCTGATGTTTGCATCTCCCCTCTGTAGATTCAGGGCCTGGGGCCCATCCCTGAGGCTTCCCAGTAATTCTGGCACACATGACCAAGTCTGTATCTTTTCCCAGGGGCAGGCCTTCCTGGGTCCAAACCTGATGTGATCTCCTGTCTGGAGAGAGGGGAAGAGCCAAAGATGGAGGAGAGAGAGGCCCAGCGAGTTACATGTCCAGGTGGGTGAGGATGTCTGGTAGGTGTGAGCCCTCTTCCTAGCCTGTCTATCATGGTCAGTGAGGTTCATTCAAGAATGAGGTAGCATAGCACACAGGTGAAATCATGGGCTCTGGAGCCAGGTTGTCTGGGTTCAAATCCCAGCTCACCACTACCTAGCTGTGTGGCTTTGGGCAAGTCTTAGCCTCTCTATGCCTTGATTTTCTCATTTGTAAAATTGGGGTGATAACAGTATTCAGGGTTGGGAAGAATAGCTGGGTGACAGATACAGAGCGTGGCCCTCTGCCTGGTATGCAGTAGCTCCCCAGTCAGTAGTGGCTGTGGTGGTTGTTATCATTCCAATTATTTACTGAGACTAGCCTGTATAAAGACCCAGAAGTAGGAGCTAGGTGAGCGTGTTTGGGCAACAGGAGGAAGCCAGAGTTTTGCCTCCCTCTGGACCATGGACGCCATCTGAGGAGGAGGACTGGAGCACCTTTGTCTCTGACACCATCCACCCCATCTCAGGGCCAGACATCTGCCCCCTCGTCCCCTTCACCCACCACAGCCCATTAGCCCCTAGCCCTGTCCCTCCTGCCTTTTCGCTCAGGCCTTGGCTTCTCTCACCTGGACCCTCAGCCCTTACTTTTCCCTGGCCTCCTGGCCTCCAGTCTTACTCCTTCTAGTCCATTTCACACACAGGCCCAGAGGGGTCTTTGTCTATTGAGAGCTGACCCCACTTCCTCTCCTGCTCACAGCCCTCCCGTGGCTCCCCAGTGTCCCCAAGATGATGTCCCTGCCCCTCAACCCAGCACTCAAGACCCTGCATGGTCCGGCCTTTGCTTTGTCTCTGGCCTTATTTCTCAGTGAGGCCTGACCTCACTGAAGCCCCTGTCCCTACCTGAATCTAAACATGTGTTCCCACCCTTGGGCCCTCACACATGCTGTTCCCTCTGCCTGGGACACTTTTCCATACTGTTTCTCCCTGAAAAACACCTCAGTGTTCCTCAAGAAGAAGCTTATAGGTCATCTCCTCCAGGAGGCCTTTCATGACTTCTAGGCTGCTGCTTCTCAGTGTTTTCACAGCTCCTTGCTTGAGGTGCTATTACTGCAATTGTGCAAGAGTGTGGGCTCTGAGTTCAAATCCCCGTTTTGCCACTGCCAGTCTGTGTGACTGTGGGCAAGTGACTTAACCTCTTGGTACCTCCATTTCTGTATCCTACCTCATTAAAATTTTTATGATTAAATTACTTAATACATATGACAAGCTTAAAATAGTGTCTGGCACATAGTAGGCATTTAATAAATGTTACCTATTGTGATTATAATAATAATTAGTGTTATTGTAGTTATCTGATGTATTCGTAGGACTCTTGCATGTAGAGAATCAAAATAGCTTAAGAAAAATTAGATTTTTTGGCCCATATAACTGGAAAGTGTTGCAGTGTAAGACTTTGGGCATAGATGGATCTAAGGCCTTAAATGATATTGTCAGGGCTCACATGTTTTTTCTCTTTCTCTCCTTCCTTCTCTCCCCACCCACATTTTGTTTGTTTTCTTTTTCTTTTTTATTTTTTTTTCCTACCACATGTTGATTTTGTCTGTTTCTGGCTTCATTCTATCTATAGGCCTTTCCAAGTGGCACTCAACATGACTATCCACAGTTTCAAACATATTCTGCCTAGCAACCCCATATATTAATCTCAAGGAAAATTCTGATTGGCTCCCTCTGGATCTTTAACCAATTTGTATGGCCTGGTGGATGGGGGGTTATAATTGGCCAGCCTGAGCCTCACGCCCGCTCTGGAGGTGAGGGATTAGAGAGACTATGATTACCAGCCCACCAAGAGTACAGAGAGAGGGGAACAGTGGTTCTTCAAAGGCAGGGGTGCTAAAGAGATAAATAGGATGTGTCCAAAATGTCTGAGTACAAGCCTGCCCCTCCCTCCTCTCTGAGAGTAAGGACCAAATACCTTGTTCAGCATAAGGTCACCCACCCCCAACACTGTGGTTGGCATATGATAATTATGTAATTAATGGGTATTCCATGAACGAATCTACTGGCACCAAAAAAACCAATCCCCTCCAACAAATTCTAAATGGATGTGCTTTCTGCTCAATCATTTCTTCTCTACATCTTCCTTTCTTCAGATTGCAAGATTGTTCTGTAAAAACCTCATGTATATTTAATATTTACCGATATTTTTCAGAAATGAAATAAAAGCTATGTTTGATAATTACAAAAACTTGGAAAAATCTAAGAAGATTTATAGTCACAGTGGGGGCCAAGTTTCTTTTTTTTTTTTTTTTTTTTGTCCTTTTTGAGACCGGCCGCACCGTGCTCAGCCAGTGAGCGCTGTGAGCACACCGGTCATCCCTATATAGGATCCGAACCCGCGGCGGGAGCACTGCTGCGCTCCCAGTGCCGCACTCTCCCGAGTGCGCCATGGGCTCGGCCCGGGGGCCAAGTTTCTAATACATAAAACTTGGGGGACACAATTTAAGCTTCAGTGAGTTTTGGGCAGATACAATTCAATCCACTACATGGACCCTGTGCCTTAACCACCATACTGACCACCACACTCTAACCAACTGAGCGGGGCCAAGTTTCTAATACATAAAACTTGGGAGACACAATTTAAGCTTCAGTGAGTTTTGGGCAGATACAATTCAGTCCACTACATGGACCCTGTGCCTTAACCACCATACTGACCACCACACTCTAACCAACTGAGCTAAACAGCCAGCCCATCTGCTCATTTTTAATTGGTTTGTTTATTTTTATCACTGAGTTATAAATATTCTTTCTGTATTCTGAATATGAGTCCCTTATCAGATTTATGACTTGCAAAACTTTTCCTCCCATTCTGCAAGTTGTCTTTTTGCTTTTTTGATAGTATTTTTGAAGCACAAAAGTTTTTAATTCTGATGATGTTCAATTTATCTATTCTTTTGCTGTTTGTGCTTTTGATGTCATATCTAAGAAACCTTTGCCTAGTCCAACAATACGAGGATTATTTTCAGAATCCCATATAACATTTAGTTGTCATGTCTCTGTTTTGGGGGTCCCACAACCACCCCCTAGTTTGGTTATTTTCTGGAAGGATTCACATGAGTCAACAAGTTGTACTCGCTGCTAAAATTTCTCATAGCAAATATAATACAAGGACAGTAAGAACAAATATTCAGATGCTCCTCAACTTATGAAGGGGTTACATCCTGATAAACCCATCATTAGTTGAAAATACGGTATAAGTAAAAAATGCATTTAATACACCTAACCTACTGAACAGCATAGCCTAGCCTAGACTACCTTAATCGTGCTTAGAACACTTAACATTAGTCTACAGTTGGGCAAAATCATGTAACACAAAGCCTGTTTTAGAACAGAGTGTTAATATCTCAGTGTAATTTATTGAATACTCTGCTGACAATGAAAAATAGAATGGTCATATGGGTACTCGAAGTACAGTTTCTACTGAATGCATATTGCTTTTGCACCGTCGTAAAGTCAGAAAATCATAAGCCAAACCATCATAAGTGAAACCTTCATAAGTTGAAGACTGCCTGTATGGTCAAGTGCAGGCTTCCAAGTCATTCCTCTCTCTGTGAGGGTCATGTGGACATGCTTTTCTCTGCTGTATTAGTCTGTTTCAATTGCTTATAACCAAATGCACAGAATGGGTAATTCATAAAGAGAAACGAAATGTATTACTTACAGTTTCTGAAGCTGGGAAGTCTAAAGTCCATCTGGTGGTGGCAACAGTGACCCAGTGATCTCACATTGCAAGATGGTGGAAGCAGAGAGAGGAGAGAGAGACAGACTCTCCTCTCTCTTCATTTAAAGCCCTCAGAACCACGCCCCTGACCACCATTTTTAATCCATTCACTACAGCACAGTCTTACAGTCTAATCACCTGTTCAAGGCTCCACCTTTCAATTACCATAATAGGATTTCCCACCCTCTTAACAGTCACAAGTGGGGGCTAAGTTTCTAATACATAAAATTTAGGGGACACACTTCAAGCTTCAGTGAATTTGGGGGGAATATAATTCAATCCACTATAGCTCCCAATACAAAACCACTAAGATACATGTGAGATGTCTTCACACAGGGAATCCCACTTGAGTCTTAAGAGTTCAGAGTTCTTGAAGAGGGCCAGTCACATATGCTCATACCTGCTATATGACCAGCCATGGTGAGGACCCCAAACCACGCACCAGGCGCACATCGGGAATCTTCATATCTGCAGTCAATAGTGCTGACAACCTAGTACATCTTAACCCGTGGTCTTGAGCATATAGAAAAGCATCATGAACCAGTAACTGTGTAAACATCCCAGGAATTTAATCCTCAGAACTTGGCCATGGGTCATTACCATGGCTTTGGAGATAAATAAAAATGGAGTAAAACAGACCTTCTGTGTTAACTCTTTCCTTGCACCCTCCCACAAACACGGTGTGAGAATGCCTATGTCATGCTCACCTGCCAACCTTGTATATTTTTAACATTTTCCAATCTAAAAAGGGTAAAATGGCATCTTAGGTGATTTGATTTTTTTGTTATTATCACTGATGTTGACCATCTTTACATGTATTTATCAGCCATTTATTTTTTTTCTGTGAAAAAATATTATTTATAAAAAAATTTTTTAATGTTATTCTTTTCTTTTTCGTCTATTTATATTCTTTTTTTTTTTTTTTAAAGATGACCGGTAAGGGGATCTCAACCCTTGGCTTGGTGTTGTCAGCACCACGCTCAGCCAGTGAGCAAGCCGGCCGTCCCTATATGGGGTCCGAACCCGCGGCCTTGGTGTTATCAGCACCGCACTCTACCGAGTGAGCCACGGGCCGGCCCGTCTATTTATATTCTTGCCTCACTATTTTATTAGATTGTTTTTATCATTTTTTCTTATTGATTTGTAAAAATTCATTATAAGCCATGGCTGATTAATCTCCGTGCTCATAAACTGTTGTGCAGTTTGGTTCTCTTCACTTTTAGTACATTGAGGCCATCCTCCCAAGTCAGAACATGAATCTATCTACTTCATGCCTTTTAAAATAGCAACATAAAATTTGAAACCATTCTTTTTAGGTTTACATTGCCAGTTCCAAATAATCAACTTCCCTTGACCTAGGACAGATGATATTTGTATTTTCCATTTCTTTCAGACTTGGAGACAAGCTCTGTAACTACTCAGGAGACGCCTCCAAGAAAGAGCATTTCTGAAGAGTCATATTCTCTGATGGAAGGAATTTTGAGGGCTGTGCTTGGAGATGCCAAGTTGGGAGAACCCCAGGCATGTCGACATCCATTGGAGGACCCAGGAAAACAGGACAGGCATTTGAAGTGTTTATTTGCTACTCCTAAGGGAGACACCTCTGAGGAGCAAGGCCTCACATGTAGTGAGCTCAGGAGGGCCTCAGCCCTCCTTAGGGAGCAAAGAGTGCCTGGTGGAGAGAGGCCCCAGAAGTGGAGCACGCCACAAAAGAGCTTGAAATGCCAAAGGACCTTCATGGAGAAGAAACTATTTAACTGCATAGAATGTGGGAAAGCCTTCATTTACCATTCAGACTATATTCTACATCAGCGAATTCACACTGGAGAGAAACCCTACAAGTGCAATGAATGTGGAAAAGCGTTCAGCAACAGCTCATATTTCATTCAGCACCACATCATTCACACAGGAGAGAAACCTTATGCCTGCCACGAATGCAGCAAGACCTTTACTCAGAGCTCATCACTTACTGAACATCAGAGGATCCATACCGGAGAGAAACCCTACAAATGCAAGGAATGTGGGAAGGCCTTCACCCAGAGCTCATCCCTCATTAAACACCAGCGATGCCACACTGGAGAGAAACCCTATAAATGTGACCAGTGTGGGAAGTTCTATTCACAGGTCTCTCATCTCACCCGCCACCAGAAAATCCACACAGGGGAAAAGCCCTACAAATGCAGTGAGTGTGGCAAGGCCTTCTGTCACACTTCCTCCCTGACCCAACACCAGACTATCCACACTGGGGAGAAACCTTACAAATGTAATGAGTGTGGGAAAACCTTCAGCCACAGCTCATCCCTGACACAGCACCAGCGAGTCCACACTGGAGAAAAACCCTATGAGTGTGCTGAGTGTGGCAAAGCCTTCAGCCACAGTTCATCCCTGACACAGCATCAGAGAATTCACACTGGTGAGAAGCCTTATGAGTGTCATGAGTGTGGGAAAGCTTATACACAGATTTTGCACCTCATGAGGCACCAGAGCCTACACATTGGGGAAAAGCCCTATAGATGCAATGAGTGTGGAAAGGCATTTAGTCACACCTCCTCCTTTACTCAACATCAGACGATCCACACCGGTGAGAAGCCCTACAAATGTATTGAGTGTGGGAAAACCTTCAGCCAGAACTCTTCCCTCACACGCCACCAGAGGATTCACACTGGGGAGAAACCCTATGAATGTAAAGTTTGTGGGAAGGCCTATACCCAGATCTCCCACCTTATTCAACACCAGAGGATTCACACTGGAGAGAAACCCTATGAGTGCAGCGAGTGTGGGAAAGCCTTCAGCCGGAGCACTCACCTCATCGAGCACCAGAAGATCCACACTGGTGAGAAACCCTATAAGTGTAAGGAGTGTGGAAAAACCTTCAGTCACAACTCATCCCTCACTCAACATCAGAGAATTCACACAGGTGAGAAACCCTATGCCTGTAAGGAATGTGGGAAAGCCTTCAATCAGAGCATCCACTTGATTCAGCATCAAAGGATTCACACTGGAGAGAAGCCCTACAAATGTAACAAGTGTGAGAAAACCTATAGCCAGATCTCACACCTTCTTCAACATCAGAAAGTCCATACTCGTGGCAAACGCTATGCATGTAAAGAATGTGGAGAGGGTTTCAGCTGGATTTCATACCTTACTGAACATCAGAGATTTCACACTGGGCAGAACACTTACATCTGTGATGATTTTGAGAAAGCCTTTGTTTGGGGCACACGACTTGTTGATCATCATGCTGACTAGACAACCTAAGCATGCAACAAACTGGTAGCTGTGCTGTGAGGCTCAGCCCAACATTCATCAACATGTACCTAGGACAGGGCGGGCCCGTGGCTCACTTGGGAGAGTGTGTTGCTGATAACACCAAGGCCCCAGGTTCGGATCCCATATAGGGATGGCCAGTTAGCTCACTGGGTGAGAGTGGTGCTGACAACACCAAGTCAAGGGTTAAGATCCCCTTACTGGTCATCTTTTAAAAAAAAAAACATAGGCCGGCCTGTGGATCACTCGGGAGAGTGCGGTGCTGATAATTCCAAGGCCACGGGTTCGGATCCTATATAGGGATGGCCGGTTTGCTCACTGGCTGAGCGTGGTGCTGACAACACCAAG
>NW_007731412.1:14538-29080 GCF_000696425.1 Galeopterus variegatus | reverse complement strand
ACTCATGGTGGAAAGTGGTAGGCAGCCAGTGGGTATGAGCAGATCACATGGCAGGAGGAAGCAAGAGAGAGAGAGAAGGTGCCAGGGTCTTTTTAAACAACCAGCTCTCATGGGAACTAATAGAGTGGGAACTCACTTATTACTCTCCCCTCCCCCAGGAAGATGATTAATCCATTCATGAGGATTCTGCCCCTATGTCTCAAAGAGCTTCCAGCACTGCCACATTGGGGATCAGATTTCCACATGAGTTTTGGTGGGGACAACACATCCAAACTCTATCAGCGCCTAACCATTTGCCAGGCGGAATCCTGGCAGTGAGGTCATGGGACCAAAGGGAGAACATTTCTATGACCACGAGCATATTGCCAATGGTTTTCCAGAAGTTCTGTATCAGTTGTCATCCTGCCTGGCAGTATATGGGCTATGTCTCACCCGCCCTCAACTGTGGTAACTACTATCATGTTTAAAATATTTTCCCAGTTATTTCTTCTAATCTTCTGGGAACTCTTTCATGTTTGAAGTAATATTCATTGTGAATAATTCAAACAATACAAAATTGAAGAAAGCTATGGCACCCTGTGAGTGCTCTGTCCAAAGATCTTAGAATTTTTCTGTAAATATGAACCTCCCTTTTTGTTTATATAAAGCTGATTATATACATATATATTCATGTATATATGGTGTGTGTGTGTGTGTGTGTGTGTGTGTGTGTGTGTGTGTGTGTTGTGGCTGGTTGGTTCAGGGATCCAAACACTTAATACTGGTGTTAGTTACAAGGTGGTGCTCTAACGAACTGAGCTCAGCAGCCACCTATTTGGTATATTTATATGGCATAGTCACACACACAAATGATTTTAGAAGTTACTTTTTTTTACTTGGTATAATGTGGATATTTTCCCATGACAATACAAAATATACACATATTATGCATATTACAGAAAAATATATACATATGTATCTTCATTTTTGTAACAGCATCTAGCATTTATTTAGCACTTAACATGGGCCAGAAACTGTTCTAAGTAAGTTAAAATAACCCAACGAGGTGAATACATTGTTATCTAGTGTTTCTATATAAAGAAATTAAGGCACAGAGAGGTTAACTGACTTGCTCAGGGTCACCCAGCTGGTCACTATCAGTCCTGAATTTGAACCCAGATGATCTGGCCCTAGCACTCACATCACAGAGGATGAAGAACATCACAGGCAGAGGGAACCACGTGTATGAAAGAGCTGGGCATGCTGGAGAAATGGTTGGAACTCCCTGTGGCTAGAGTTTGACTCAAGTTCAGAGACTGGAACAGAGGCTGGGGGATTCAGTTGGGTCCTGCTTGGAAAAGGCTATGTGTGGTAACCAGGAAGCCATTTTCAAACTTTTCTTCAAGATCCAATTTAAATCCCTCTTGCTAGGATGTCTTCCTGGAATTGCCTTCCTGAATTATTATATTTACTGGTTTATTATAAAGGATATCACAAAGGATACCAATAAAGGGATGCATAGGGCAAGGTATACGGGAAGGGGCACGGAGCTTCAGTGCCCTCCCCAGGTGTGCCACAGTAGAGGAACCTCCATGTGTTCAGCTATCCAAAAGCTCCTGAATCTTCATTTTCAACAGCTGCACAATATTTAATGCTAGGGTTTCTTTAATTTGTTCAACTAATTCCTATTAATGGACATTTAGGTTGTTTCCATTTTTTTCCATCACTGGTCTTTTATTATTTGACACATTTGTAAGTATGTCTATGAGATGAATTCCTACACATATTCTGTGGGATCATACAATGAATGCTGCATTTAAAATTTTCCTAGTTATTGCTAAATAGTCTTCCAAAAAAAGGTTGGTATGGGTTACATGACTCCTGGAAGTGTATATGAGGCCTATTTCTCTGTTCCTCTACTTCCTTCTCAAATACTTGGTATTTGTTATTTTTTAAACATTTTTAAGCTGAGAGGTAAAAATGTCCTGTTGATGGTGAGATGAATGATCTTTTTATGTGTTTATTGATGTTTTGTATTCTGTGAATTGCCTGTTTATGTATTTTGCCCATTTATTGGGCATTCTTTTTGTATTGGTTTGTAATAACAGCAAGTCTTTATACATTATGCATATTAACCCTTTGATATATAAGTTACTAATAGTTTCTCCCAGTTTATTTCTTTTTCAATTTTGTTTATGGCATATTTTGTTACACATAATTTTTAAATTTTTAGGTATTACAATCTATTTTTATTTTTCTTCATAGTTCTTGGGCCTACGATCATGCTAAGAATGGCCTTCCTCACCCCCAAGGTTATAAAGAAAAAGTTCTCCTGTATTTGATTCTAGTACTTTTTTTTTTTTTTTTAAAAGACCAGTAAGGGGATCTTAACCCTTGACTCCGTGTTGTCAGCACCACGCTCTCCAAGTGAGCCACGGGCCGGCCCTCTTTTATTATTTCTAAAAATTAAAATTTTATTTTATCTGGATTTTTTTGTTGTTGTTGTTTATGATGTGAAGTAGAGATTTACTATCAGCCAAAAGTATTCTGCTTGCTTAAGGAAGAAATGAAATTTATTGGCTTATGTAATTCAAAAGGTTCACCTTCAGGAACAGATGGATCCAGGTGCATAAGCGACCCGTCAGCAATCCGTTCCCTCCTTCTCTCAGCTCTTTTTTTTTTTTTTTTGGTTAAATTCATTTTCTGGCAGGTTCTCCCCTTATGGTAGCAGGGTGGCCACCAGAAGCTCCAGGTTTATCTCCTGTCAACTTGGCAACCCAAACAAAGAAAGCAACTCTCTCTCTTATCCCTCGCACCCCCATTCAGTAAATTCTATCCACTCTTCCTTCAGATGTTGAATTTGACCACTTCCCACCCCTCTCGACATCTCCCAACATCGCAGTCGCCTCCTCACGGGTCTCCCTACTTCTATCTTTGCCTCCACTCTGTCTAACCTCAACGTAGCAGTCAGAGGAGTCCTGCTAAAACATCAGCCTACCACATCACACTTCTGCTCCAAGCCCGCAAGCAGCACCGCACACCTCTCCCAGTAAACATCGAAGCCCTTCAAGTGCAGTCTGAGCCCCGCTCGGTCTGGCCCCTGGCCCCTCTCTGACAGCGGCTCCCCCTTGCTCATTCTGCTCCAGCCACTTGGGCCTCCTCGCTCCTTCCCACATGCACCAGCACTGCCATCTCCCTACATTTGCCTTAGCTTTTCCCTCTGCCTAGAATTCTGTCCTCACAGATGTCCACGTCGCTTCCTCCCCGGATCTCTGCTCAAAGTCCCCTCTCAGAGAGGCTTTTCCTTAACACCCTTTCCTATGGCCTGAATGTGTCCCCCAAATTCACATATTGAAACCTAACCCCCAGTGTGATTATTTGGAGGTGAGGCTTTTGGGAGGTGATTAGTTCATGAGGGCGGAGCCCTTGTGAATGGGATCAGTGCCCTTATAAAGAGACCCTAGAGAGCTCCCTTGCCCCTTCCACCACGTGAGGACAGTGAGATGACGGTCGTCTATGAACCAAGAAGCCTTCACCAGACACTGAATCTGTTGGCAGCTTGATCTTGGACTTCCCAGATTCCAGGACTGTGAGAAATAGATTTTTGTTGTTTATAAGCCACCCAGTCTATGCAGCCAGAATGGTCTACGACACACTTACACTCCTTTCATTTATCTATTGTTGTCTCTCCAACTAGAACATGAAATGAGCTACATGGGGATATTTTCACGTGTTGTTCCCAGCTGTATCTCCAGCTCCTTGGACAGTGCCTGGAACCTGGTAGCCTTCAAGAACATTTGTTGAATGAAAAATAAAACACCTCAAAGCCAGCCACCTTAATAACACCGTGAATTACAGTAGTTTCCTATTGGCTGCTGTAACAAATTACCTTAACTTGGTGGCTTAAAACAACACAAATTTACTGTCTTATGATCCCAGAAGAAGATCCAAATGGGTTTCAAAATAGAAAGCCTAAAATGGGTTTCACTGGGTTAAAATGAAGGTGTTGGCAGGGCTGCGTTCCTTCTAGTGGCTCTGGGGAATAATCTGTTTCCTTGCATCTTCTGTTTCTAGAGGCCACCTGCATTCCTTATGGCTCCTTCCTCCATCTTCAAAGCCAGCAGCACAGCATTTTCAAGTCTCTCTCTGACTTCGACTGTCCTGCCTCCCTCTTATAAGGATCCTTGTGATTACAATGGGCTCAGCTGGATAAACCAGGATTATCTACCCACCTCAGGATTCTGAACTTAATCACACCTGCAAAGTCCCTTTTGCCATTTAAGGCCACATATTCATAGATTTCAGGGGTTAGGACATGGACATCTTTGTGGGGCCATTATTCTGACTACTACACTCTCCCTCTTCAGTTCTAATTTTCAATTTGTTATCTTAAATTTCCTAGAGACAGGCCAGTTCGTGGCTCACTCGGGAGAGTGCGGTGCTGATAACACCAAGGCCCCGGGTTCGGATCCCATAGAGGAATGGCCGGTTTGCTCACTGGGTGAGCGTGGTGCTGACAACACCAAGTCAAGGGTTAAGATCCCCTTACCGGTCATCTTTTAAAAATATACAAACAAACAAACAAATAAATAAATAAATTTCCTAGAGAAGCTTTATATAATTTTAAACATTTCCCCCTACTATTTCAGTGGGCTTTAAATTATCATTATATGCTATACATATAATCTGGATATTGGCTTTCCCTTTGGAGGGATACTCCACAGCTGGGGCTTATGTTTCTGTGTCTCATTATCTTAGCACATATACTAGGATATTTTGTTAGCTTCTGCAGACCCTGTGGTTGATTTCCAATACTGAGTCCCCTTTTCATCCTTGCCAACAAAACCACTGTTTTATTCAGATGTGGGCTGGTATTTGCTTGGGGAAAATGGGCTCCACCCACCTTGCCCCCAGGTCCTCAGGTGTCATGATACTCCCATGTTCTTCTGCCAGTGATTGGTCCGGGGATTGGCACATGGCTCCGTTCATGAGCTATGGGGGCAGGGGTGGTTGATGGTCAGAAGGATCCCAGTAAAGGATCTTCTCTTCCTAATATAAAGGGAGATGGGCAAGGAGAAACCTTTGACTTTTCTCCCTCCCCACCTTTGAGTGTTGTTGAGTAAAGGCATGATGCAGGGAATGCAGCAGCTATCTTGAGTCCATGAGGAGAAAGAAACAGTCCTGCCAAGGTTCAGCTGCTCAAATAACCAGCCCTGGAACCCTGTTCATCTGAACATTTTGCTACATGGAAAATAACTGTCTGGAAATAAATGTTTAACCTGCTTGTTGACAAGTGCAGAGTGTTACTTGCAGCTAAAAGCACCCTGCAGTGTAATTCCCTCATCCTACTGTATGCAGCCGTGTGTGAACCTCCTCGTTACCTATCCCAGCACTTCTGGGCCACTTCCTTCTCCTCAAGGATCATCCCCCTATACAAACGTAGTAACAAAGAACAATGGGATTTTGAGTCTAACAGAACCTAATTTCTAATCTCGCCTGTGTCCTTGCCTTGCTGTCTTACCAGTTTCCTTATCCTTTTTTTTCTTTTTCCAGTTTCCTTAACTTTTAAATGGGAATGATAGGACTGTATGAGTAGGGATATTTCGGGTTTCAAGTGGCAGAAAACTTAACTAAAAATATCTCAAACAAGAAAGATAATTTACTAGCTGAACAGCCAAAAGTACTAAAAGAAAAGCATTTATCCTGTTTAACCTAGGATCACATGATGCCTTCAGCTGGGAGTAAAAAAAAAAAAAAAAAACCCACTCAGACTGTCACAAACACCAAAAAGAAGAAGCCTACTTTAAGGGCAAACTGCACCCACTATTCCTTAATATTCCTCTACACTTCTCTTGAGATTTATATTGTTTTTATTTCACATTTATGTTCTCAAAGAATTATGTTTCTTGATCCTACAGTCCCCCCCCATTTCTATCTCAGCGCCTTGCCCGTTTCCTTCATAGCACTTGTCATATCCAATTATATGTCTTGTATTTACCGCCTGCTCCCTGACTCCCCGTGTGTCTTTCACCGCCGTATCCCCAGCGCCTACGGCACTGCCTGGCACACAGCAGGTTCTCAGAAAATAGGCACCAACTGACTGATTTACTTCCTCAAAGGCTGAAGCCGTTCCCGTCCCTACCAGCAAGGTGGGAGAATGGTGGTTTCCCCACAACGTCCTTAAGACGTTGTTTTATTAAGGCGTGGTTAAAGACAGGCTTTAATTTTGGCCAGATTGCTAAGTAAATACTTTTTCCCCTTCTTTTCTTCTGTCATTCCTCAAAGCCTTATTCAAAGACGCACCCACCTCCTTTGAGAACTCTTCCCTGACACCAGCTCTTCCAGTCCCGCCCTGCCCAGTTTTCCCTCCTTTCCCTGTGCTCTAACATACGTTTTGCATCGAGTTTTAGGACCAGATCACGCTGTCTTGCCCTGCAACATGAGGCCCTCGCCTGGAGCCGGTGCCTAGACGGTTGCCATGGAGACGGGCCGGCGCGCTGCCAGAGTTGACCGTTGCCTTGGAGACGGAACTGGCAGGGTGGGGTGGGGAGAGCGGCTCACAGGACGTAACCTGTGATCGGCCGAAACGACACGACAGCCGGTGTGGCCGCTTTCTCCTCCACTCCGCAAGCGGAAGCCAGAAAACCCCGGACACCGTGTACCCCGAGCGAAATCGGCCTCGGACGCCAGGGTTCCCTCCGCCTCCGCCATCAGAGGCGCGTCCGGCTGAGGAGCCCAAGTCTCGCGAGGTTCTGGGAATTGCAGTTCGTTAAAGAGGCGACGCAAGAGGCTGCGCACGCAGCGGCGCTGCCAACGCCTGTCGGGGAGTGGACTTTGCGGGAGAGGTTGCCCCCCAGTCTGAAGCCCCAAAGGCCTGGTGCTTGAGGACCCAGCCGTCTAATGACACTCATCGCTTTACTCTCCCCATCTTTAGCCTGAAGAGCGGCCCCGAGCAGTCTCGGCGGTTTAGGTCACAGAGGGGAACGGAAACGTGCGTGAATGTGGCGGCGGCCAACGAAGCTGCAAGGACATGGCTGGCGCGCGGCCCAGGAGCAGGGAAGGGCCGGTGTTAGAGGCGGGACAGTGACGGGGGCGGGGCTAGGGGCGGGGCTAGAAGCCGGGCTAGCGCGAGGATTGGCTGAAAGAGGCGCGGAGGGTGGCTGTTGCCAGGAAAAGGAGCGGGACCTCAGGTAAGCTGGCAAGGAGGCACGAGTGGACGGAACCCACTGAGGCTTGTCCTGAGAATCCTTAAAGCCAGTATCCTTCTTGAGTATACCGGGGAAACTGAGGCCCAGAAAGGGGAGGGGACCCTCGGGTTCGGTAATTCTCTGGAAGGACTCGCAGAACTCAGGAAAATTGTTACACTCGTGGTAACATTTATTACAGCTCAAGGATACAGATTGAACCAAGTAATGGGAAGAGGTGCATAGGGTGGAGTCCAGGAGAGACCAGGGTGAGCTTCCGGTTCTCTCCCAGTGGAGTTGTGTAGACAGCACTTAATGCTCCCAGCAACGGTGCGTGACAATATAGAGTGTTGCCAACCAGGGAAGCTCACCCAGGCCCTTCAACCCAAGGCTTTTATTGGAGGTTGGTCATGTAGACATGGCTGATCACCCGTGTGGCTTACCTTAGTCTCTAGCCCCTCCAGAGGTCAAGGTAATACTGTGTGTCCCAACACTCCCACCATAAATCTCAAATTAGCATAGACTGTCTGGCATGGTACAGGGCCCCAGGTAAACCAAGACACTCTTATCAGGTGGGGTATTCCAGGGGCTTAGCGGTTACTTGCCAGAGGCTGGGTAAGAGCCAGACCTTTCTTTGGGCAAGGTGAATCCTTTATCCTACAGGCACCATGAAGTGGGTCACCTCTGTTACCTAAGGGAGTTGTTAGCAAGTAGCAAATTCAAAATCATGGGCTGGCTGGTTAGCTCATCTGGTTAGAGCATGGTGCTAATAACACCAAGGTCCAGGGTTCAATCCCTGAACCAGCCAGCCCACCAAAAAAAAAAAAATCATTCTGATGACAAAGAGAAAGGTGGCAAAACTGAAGCACGTGTCCCATCTTGGCTTTCCTTGTTGTAACTGGTGTACATGATCTCTCAGGAATGGAATGGCCCAAGCTTTGCAACATCACATTCTCCTGATGAGTTTATCGGGTCTTTCTGTCCCTCGGTAATACCTAACATTTATCAAGCAAGGAAGCTTTTGATTCAGCATAGCATCTGCTTTTATGCAACTGCTGGTACAAAAGGAACCCTTTCTCTTTTCTATCTTGTTGGGATTTCTTTTACTAGTAAATGCTGCTCAGCCCTATAATTTTCAAAGCCAAGGAATTAAATTCTGTTAATTTATGCCTAAAAAGAAAAAAGGAGGCCTCATGTAATGAAGAGTCTGATCCTGTTTTTTTGATGTTTGACTGCTGACAGCTTTTGAACCCCACCCTTCTTTCCCCCTTGTGTCCCACATCTGGTCCAGCTGATAAGAAAGCGGAGGTTCTCCCTTCTTTGGTGATGGTGGGAAGTTTAAACCAAGTGCAAGAACCCTCCCCCAGGTTGTATTAATCAATTTCTGTTGCTTATAACAAAATACCTAGAACTGGGTGATTTATAAAGAAAATGAAATTTATTGCTTACAGTTTCTGAGGCTAAGACGTCCAAAGTCCAAAGAACACATCTGGTGGTGGTGACAGCGACCCAGGGGTCTCACATTGCAGGATGGTGGAAGCAGAGAGCAGAGAGAGAGACTCTCCTCTCCTCTTTAATCCCTCAGAACCACGCCCCTGACCGCCATTTTTAATCCATTCATTACAGCATGGTCCTACAATCTAATCACCTCTTCAAGGCTCCACCTCCCAATTACCATAATTGAATTCCCCACCCTTTTAATAGTCACAGTGGGGGCCAAGTTTCTAATACATAAAACTTGGGGGGCACAATTCAAGTTTCAATGAGTTTGGGGCAGACATAATTCAATCCACTACATGGGCCCTGTGCCTTAACCACTATACTGACCCCAAGCCAGTCCTTTCTCTCTCAAGCCATTTTTCAAACCAGTTTGGAGGCTTGCTCTGCTATCCCTAGAAAGCCTCGTTATGTAAGTAGTAAATCTGTTCATACCCTCCTGGTATGTGTGTGGTGACATCAGTCTGTATATCCAAGCCAAATTTTGTGTGGGGGGGCCATCCTGACTCTGAGGGGTGAGTGCAACACCTGAAAAGCTCAAAACTTATAAAATGGACTAGGAAAAGGCAGACTAAAATTATTATGAAATGGAATAAGTCAGTGTCGTGTTTTGCATTCTCACAAATAAGAGCCAGGAAAGGTTGCTGAGCTGAATGATGGGTTGAATTATTGCTTACTTGGTGCTCATTTATACTTGCAGGGTTCTCATCCCTCTCCATGGATTCCTGAGCAAACAAGGTGGCTGTGTCCCTCCTGCTGACCCTGGCCCTGACCTGACACTGTGAATTGGGTTCAGACACAGTTTTATCCCCTGCTCTTAAGGACTCCACATTCCAGTAGAGACCATCCTCAGAGAAGACCCCCACCCACTAACACCTTCACCTGAGAACTCCTCTGAAGATGGTAAAGATCTATCCCACACATACAGCTGCTAGACCAATTCCTGACCATCCCAACTGGTAAAATTGGAATCGGGCTGCTTCCAATGACCATCTTGTCTACATCAAAAGATACCACCCACAAATGTTCACCCAGATGCTTGAAGAAGGGAGGTGAGAATGAGAGAGCAATCAAGGATAGATGAAAACCACAGCGACATACTTTTTTTTTTTTGGCCAACCGGCCTGGCTAAAATAAAAAGACTTGATACACTAAGTTGGCTGTGATGTGGGGAAATAGTCACATTTGTCACTGGTGGAAGGGAAGATTAGTACCACTGTAACAGAAGATAATTTGGGCTGCTTTCTCCACATGTAAAATGCACATGGACTTTGGCCCCACACCTCCACCACCAGGGATAAATCCTGTGTGTGCACTTGGGCACGTGCATACACTGACACGTGCCCATCCTTACGTATGAGTAATGTTCATTCCATCATTGTTTACATTCACAAAGCACTAGGGAAACCTGAAAGTCCACTCACAGGGACTGGTTAAATTAATTGTGCTTTAACCACCCCAGGGACTAATGTGCAGTCTTCACATATTGAACTCTGAGATCTAAGTGAGCAAAGCAAGTGCAGAACCACATAGACTTGGCTGCGTTTGTATTTGTAAAAAGGCAGGATGTGTACCCCTATGGATATACTACCTGGAGGGGTACGCAGGAAACTGGGAATGGTGATTGCACCGTGGGTGGGAGATACTTCGCTGTAGACTCTTTAGTTCTGCTCATTTTTTTGTTAACCATGCATCATAGGCAAATCCTTAAGAGACAGAAAGCAGACGGATGGTTACCAGGGGCTAGAGTCATGGGAGATCGGAGAGTTGCTACTTAATGGGTATGAGGTTTCCTTTTGGGGTGATGTAAAGTTCTGAAACCAAATAGAGATCACGGTCAGACAACATTGTGAATGTACTAAATGCCACTGGATTGCTCACTTTAAAGTGGCTAAAATGTTAAATCTTTTGTGATGTATCTTTCACTACAATAAAAAACACATGTATGTATTTTTCAAGAAAGGTAAAAGATAAGAAAAAATTTCTTTCTTTATTAACGTTTTGGTTTTTTATTGGTTAGGGATGTGATGGCCAGATCCATACTGGCAGCATGTCCATTACCACCAATTGTGATTATATCCCACGTGATGTGATGGCCAGATCCATACTGGCAGCATGTCCATTACCACCAATTGTGATTATATCCCACGTGATGTGATGGCCAGATCCATACTGGCAGCATGTCCATTACCACCAATTGTGATTATATCCCACGTGATGTGATGGCCAGATCCATACTGGCAGCATGTCCATTACCACCAATTGTGATTATATCCCACGTGATGTGATGGCCAGATCCATACTGGCAGCATGTCCATTACCACCAATTGTGATTATATCCCACGTCCCCCACCCAATTATCCCCTCAGTTATCCCTGACCTGCCTCCCCACTCCCCTTTCCTCACTCCACTGTGTACCCCTAGGTATGTTCTCTCCCTCTGCAAGTCCAACGCACCACTGTGGTCTTTCTTTCCTTTGAGAAGAAAAATTTTAAAATGGAAAAAAAAGGAGAAAAAAGTAAAAAAAAAAAAAAAAAAAAGGAAGGAAAACAAAAGGAAAAAGATGAGAAAAAAAATTTTAATTGAAAAAAAGAAAAAAGTAAACAAAAAAGGAAAAGAAAAAAAACTAGATTTTAGGAGTTGTATGCCAAGAGACAGGATGGAAGACCAAATACATATTTCACAATATCACAGTTGGGCAACCAGGAGATTTTTGCTCCTTGGGACAATGCATCATAAGGAGACTCATAAGTGAAAGTTCATGATCTCTACTCCACAATTCCAAAATAAGACAAAAACAAAAAACACTCTCTAAAACCCAAAAAGTGTTTTTGTAACTTTGGCATCAGGGTATTTGGCAACAAAACTGACCGTGAGCAAATGTGACGCCTCTGTTGTCTCAGCATTTGCCTCCATCGGTCACACACGCTTCTGCTATTTGCTGACATTTTGTGACTTGGAGACTAATTGCACTGAAAAACATCCACAGAGTTAACAATATACCTATGGGTAACAGCAAGAAGAAAAGGAAGCATCTGTCTTTATCAATAGCTCAGAAAGTGGAGTTACTGCAAAAGTTTGATGGTGGGTGTCTGTGAGGTGTTTCACTGAAGAATATGGTGTGGGAACCACCACCATATATGACTTAAAGAAACAGAAAGACAAGTTTTTCAAATTTTACAGTGACAGTGATAACCAAGAACTAATGAAAAATAGAAAAAATTGCATAGAACCAAAAATGATCTTGATCGTGTGTTGATTGAATGAACTTTGTTCTTTACAACAAAGAAGTAAAGATATGCCACTGACTGATTTGCTGTTTGTGAAACAAGCTAGAATATACCACAAAAAAATTGAACATTAAAGGTGAGTGTGAATATTTAGAAGACCAGCTGCAGAAATTTAAAAAACATCACGATGTCAAGTATCTTAAAATCTGTGGTAAAAAAGCTTCTGCTGATCACAAAACTGCCAAAAATTACATTGATGAATTTGCTAAGATAATATCTGAAGAAAACCTTAGCCCTGAACAGATTTTTAATGTTGATGAAACAGTTCTATACTGATGCTACATTCCTAGAAAAATGTTAACAATGGCTGACAAAAGGGCACCAACAGATTTCAAGAATGCCAAGCAAAGGGTAACTGTTCTTGGGTGTGCTAATGCTACAAGCACACACAAAATAAAATTGGCAGTGATTGGAAAAAGCCTAGGTCCAAGATGTTTAAAAGGTGTGCACAACTTGCTTGTGCATTATTATGCAAACAGGAAAGCATCACTAACAAGAGAAATCTTTTCTGACTGGTTCAATAAGCACTTTGTGCCAGCAGCACAAGCTCATTGCAAGCAAGCTGAACTGCAAAACAACTGCAAAATATTATTGTTCCTTACCGCTCATTCTGCATATTCCCCTCCCGAACTTCTTGTGAAAAGTAATATTTTTGGCATTTACTTTCCCCCATCGTGATAGCTGTACTATAGTCATGTGACCAAGGAATTCTACACTCCATGCAGAGCAAGTATAAACACTTTTTTGAACAGTGTGCTTGCTTCAGTTAACAGAGGACTGAAAATCCAGGACTTTCTTAAAGAATTTAGTCTTAAGGATGTCATGTACACAGTTGCTAATGCTTGGAATGATGTTGATAAGTCAACATTAACAAATGCTTGGCACAGACTTTGGGCTACAATGATGTTTGAAAATGACCTTGCCAGGCCGCCCCGTGGCTCACTCGGGAGAGCGTGGTGCTGACAACACCAAGTCAAGGGCTAAGATCCCCTTACCGCTCATCTTTTAAAAAAAAGAAAGAAAAAGAAAATGACCTTGCCAGGCCGCCCCGTGGCTCACTCGGGAGAGCGTGGTGCTGACAACACCAAGTCAAGGGCTAAGATCCCCTTACCGCTCATCTTTTAAAAAAAAGAAAGAAAAAGAAAATGACCTTGCCAATGAAGATTTTGAAGGATTTCAAGACTCAAATAAGAAAACGATGATATCAAACCTCATTACTTACGCCAAAAATTTATCAGCCAAAAGTGTAAATAAGTTAGAAGAAGCTGACATTGAAGAAATGCTGAACAGTGACAATGACGCACCTGTTGTGCATCCTTTGAGTGATGTAGAAATTGCTGAGATGGTGTTAAATACGGATCAATATGAAGATTGTAGTAGTGATGATGATGTCATTATGAGCACAGGTGAAAAAATCTCCATAGACCATGTGGTGATAATGTGTGACCGATTCATTGCTGGCCTTAACCAAAGTACATTTATCAGTGAGCAAGAGAGCATGGCAATTTACTCAATTAAAGAGAAACTGCTTAGACAGAAACCTGTGTTAAGGAAACAAATGACACTGGGAAAAGTCTCTCTGTGGTAATGCCTCTTCACTTGGGAATTCTGTTTCTGCCTCACAATCGTATGTCCAGCTCCGACCTGGTTTCATAGACAATGACGATACTGGTAAAATCTCTTCCAAGATTCTCAAGCAACCAAAAGAGATGAACATTTATTATATGTATCTGTGTTATGGGTTCGTTCTCATCAGTATGAATTTAAATTTTTACTTCAGAATTTCCTCAGAAATGAAAAGCTTTATCACAAGCAACAAAGGAAATAAGAAGCTTGAAATATGCATGGTCTATATTTATCCTGCTATTTCATTTAACAATAAATTTACTTACCAAAAAAAGAAAGAAAAAAACCTTAAAAAGCAGGACCTTCAAACATACCTCATAGTCCTGTAACTGTGGAGGGAAGTCAAATGCATAAAAATCAGATAGCAAATTTAGATATCATAAGGGATGTTTCTTTCCCAGAGCTCTGAGCAAAAACAAAAGGGAAAACCCCCTAATGTTGCCAGACCTTTTAGAGAGTTCCTTATATACTCCCTGCCCACCACCCCAGCCCCCCACCAGAGTGGTACATGGGTAACAACTGACGAATCCATTAGTTATCACCCAGAGTTCACGGTTTACATTAGGATTCGCTCTTGGTGTTGTCGATTCTATGGGTTTGGACGAACGTAGAATGACATGTATCCACCATTAAAGTATCATACAGAGTAGTTTTCCTGCCCTAAAACTCCACTGTGCTCCACCTATTCATCCCTTCCTACCCCAACCCCTGGCAACCACCGATCTTTTTTACTATCTCCATAGTTTCTGGCTCTTCCAGAATGTCAGATAGCTGGGACCATATTTGACGATACTTCGAAACATTTGTGGAAAAAAATGGAATTAAAAGATGATACATCTGGTTAGCTCAGTTGGTTAGAGCATAGTGCTGATAACACCAAGGTCCAGGGTTTGATCCCTGTACCAGCCAGCAGCCAAAAAAAAAAAAAAAAAAATATATATATATATATATATATATAGTACTAAT
>NW_007731412.1:6120-13564 GCF_000696425.1 Galeopterus variegatus | reverse complement strand
TGGTGTTGTCGATTCTATGGGTTTGGACGAACGTAGAATGACATGTATCCACCATTAAAGTATCATACAGAGTAGTTTTCCTGCCCTAAAACTCCACTGTGCTCCACCTATTCATCCCTTCCTACCCCAACCCCTGGCAACCACCGATCTTTTTTACTATCTCCATAGTTTCTGCCTCTTCCAGAATGTCAGATAGCTGGGACCATATTTGACGATACTTCGAAACATTTGTGGAAAAAAATGGAATTAAAAGATGATACATCTGGTTAGCTCAGTTGGTTAGAGCATAGTGCTGATAACACCAAGGTCCAGGGTTTGATCCCTGTACCAGCCAGCAGCCAAAAAAAAAAAAAAAAAAAAAAAAAAATATATATATATATATATATATATATATAGTACTAATAATTCCATGAACTTTTTGAAGACCACTTATACTATGTAACATTTTCAGACTGGCTTCTTTCACTCAGCAATATGCATTTAAGCTTCCTCCATGTCTTTTCATGACTTGCTAGCCCATTTCTTTTTAGCACTGAATAATATTCCATTGTCTGGATGTACCACAATTTATGTAGCCATCCACCTACTAAAGGACATCTTTGTGGCTTTGTTGTCATTACTTCTATTTTGAAGTTTTTTTGTTCTCCTTTGAGGTGTGTGGCATTTGTAGGTGCTCAGTGAGTATCAATTGGTTGACTGAAAAAGGGGCTGCATCATTTTGCAGGTGGAGACACAGGTTTAGAGAAGGTGATATCACCTAAGGGCACACAGCTAATAGAAGACAGAGCTAGTTTTGAATCTGGTTTGTGGGATCCCAGAGCTTACACTTTAAACCACTGCTACTACCCAGTAGTTGCATTCCTGAGACATGCAGTGTGTGTGTGTGTATGTGTGTGTGTGTGTGTGTGTATATATATATATATATATTTTTTTTNGCCGGCCCGGTGGCGCACTGGAGAGTGCGCTGCTTGGGAGCGCAGTGGCGCTCCCGTTGAGGGTTCGGATCCCATATACAGACCGGTTCCCGCTCACTGGCTGAGCGCGGTGCGGGCGCGACACCGAGGGTTGCGATCCCGTTACTGGTCAGTAAAAAAAGACAAAAAGGAAAAAAATAACACTTTGAGTTTATAAGTGAAACAGAATGGGATTCTAGGCTCTGGTGACAAGATTTTCCTCTACATGAATGTTCAGAGGACATTAGGAAGCTGTGAGGGACATAGAAAAGTTCTTCACTGCATGGGACCATATACCACACAGTATAAGAGTCTGGAGTCTCCAGTCCCACCCACTAGTGCCCCTTCCTCTAGTCACAGTGACAACTGGAAGGGCCTCTACAAAATACCTGAATACTCTCAAGGAGCTGTTCCACTGCACTGAGAACTCCTGCTTCTTAGTCTTGCCATGCAAAGCTGATTGGAAATGCAGAGTCCCAGGCCCCGGACAGTTGGCATCTGCACTTTGAAGAGATCCCATGATTCATGTGCACACTAAAGTTTGAGAAGCTCTGCTTTAGACCCTTTTACCAGAGGGCCAAACAAACCCATTAATTCATTACCAGGTCTTTGGGCTGGCCTCAGGTGGGAAGGTTTGGTGAGGAGGAAGAACGGGAATTTGGGGTCTGGGGCCAGTGACTCTGAAGCCTGTGGGACTCCAAAGTGGAGATGGAAGTGCTTTGTGTTTCAGGCAGCCATTAGAGCCTAGGAAGTGGCTTGGAATGTCCCTGTGGAGGAGCAGAACCATCCAGACCCTATTCATGGTCAAGGACTCTGAGTGTGAAACCAGAGGAGTGTCACCTGCTCAGGTAAGGGGGCTCACCCGTGGCAGAGGGGGGACTTAAAATTTATCTGTTAAATAATCATTGATAGAAGACTCAAACCACATTGGCTGAAGTGAAAAGGAATTTTGTGGCACAAGTAATTGAACAGGCTGGGGGTAATTGCATCCCCAAAGACCATTAATCCATTCCTGACTCTGCATGGGTTTCGGGGTCAAAGGCCACATCCTGTTCAGGGCTCCTGATTCTTAAAACCCAACTAGGGAGCTGGGTGATGTTTCTCTTTACAATTTCCTTCAGGCTGGAAGGCCAGGACGGAGGCCATAAAGTCACCAACAAGGAAAGCCCTTCTGAAGGGCTCAGGGCAGAGGCCATGGGGACAGATATACCTCACTGCACCCTGGGGGTGAGAGTGCAGATCCTGAGGGTGAGACTGGCTAGAAGTGTTTGAGAGGGAAGAGGCTGTGACCGTGAAGAATTTGGGGGCTGCTGCAGTCTGATGTAAAACACAAAAGGCCCCACCTCCATCCACTGGCCCTGGCTGAGAACCTGGAATCCACTTCAACCCCCTCCTCTCTTTCTCCTGCCATGTTTAATCTGTCATTTCAGGCAGCGCTGCCCAAGAGAACACTCTGAGATGGAGGAAATGTTCTATCTGTGCTATCCAATGTGGTGACCACCACCTGCACATGGCTCATGTACCCTGGAAATGTGACCAAAGTGACTGAAGAACTGGATTCTTCCTTCTCTTTTTATAAGTTGAGGTGAAATTTATGTCACATAAAATTAACCATTAGCCATTTTTAAGTGAACAATTCAGTGGCATTTAGTACATTCACAATATTGTGCAACCATCACCTCTATCTAGTTCCAAGATGTTTTCATCACCCCCAAAAAGAAACACCCATACCCATTAGCAGTCACTCCCCATTTCCCCCACTGAGCCCCTCACAACCACCAATCTGCTACAGATTTACCTATTCTGGAGTTTTCGTGTAAATGGAACCCTACAATAGATGACCTTCTATGAGGTTTATGCTGAACCCCTGCTTTCCTTCTGGGAGGCTGGAATTTGGGTACACATTAGGCAGAGGGGGCCACATGACCAGCCCCTAATAACAACCCCGGGCACTGAGTCTCTGACGAGCTTTTCGGTGGACAACATCTCACACATATTGTCACACCTCATTGCTGGGGGAGTTAAGTGCATCCCACGTGACTCCACTGGGAGAGGATTCTGCATGATCATGCCTGGTGTCCCCTGCATTTCACCCACTGTGGCTTTTCCCTTTGCTGATTTTGCTGTGTCCTTTCACTGTAATAAACTATGAGTATGACTATAGGCTGAGTCGTCCTTGAGAATCACTGAACCTGGGAGTGGTCTTGGGGACCCATGACACAGTACTTAATAAACACTGTGGCATTAATTAACAACTGTTCTTTCCACAGGAGAGCACATGTCCCAGGGTGACACTTGTGAACAGGGCTCCAGGAGAGTTTCAGACCCAGATGAGTCCCTGACAAGCCATGAAGATAAGGAACCCTGTCCTGTGAGTGTCCCAAAGTAGGGAAAACCTTCAGCCACCATTTCGACTTCCTGTGGCATCAGAACACACTTACTACAGACTCCAGAGTCCAATATCAAGTGCCTGCAGGGACAGACTCCTCTTGAGCCTCTCTCCTTTGCTCGCAGACAGCTACCTTCCTGCTGCGTCTTTACCTGTCGTCCCTCTGTGCACATGCCCTGGCCTCTCTGTGTGTGTCCTCATCTCTTTTTATAATGACACCAGTCAGACTGAATTAGAGCTCACCCTAAAGGCCTCATTTTTACTTAATCATCCCTTTAAAGACCCTGTCTCCAAATACAGTCACATTCTGAGGTACTGGGCATTAGCACTTCAACATATGAATTTGGCGGGGGCAGGGGAGAGGGACACAATTCAGCCCCTGACAGGCAGAAAGGACACTGCTCTTTGGGCTGCACAGTTATGGTCTTCTTGCCTCTCACTCACTCACTGCATTCGTGGGTGCTATGAGTTGAATTGTGTCCCTCCAAAATATAGAGTGAAATCCCCCCATACTCCAGAAAGTGAATGTATTTGGAAATAGGGTTGTTGCAGATGTAATGAGTTAAGATGAAGTCATCCAGGAATAGGGTGGGCCCCAATATAACTGGTGTCCTTATGAGAAGAGAGAAATGTGGACTCAGGTGCAGTGGGAAGACAATATAAAGACACACCGGAAGAAACCCACATGAACACAGAGGCACAGACAGTGATGCAGCCACAAGCCAAGGGATGCCTGGGGCTACCAGAAGCTGGAAAAGAAAAGGAAGGATCCTCCTGTGTTAATCACATTTTTTATTTTCTGTGTCTTATGATGTTTCGACATCTTAAAAATCTTGCTGGCTGGGGCCGGCCCGGTGGCGCACTGCTACAGTGCGCTGCTTGGGAGCGCAGTGGTGCTCCCGCCTATGATGTTTCGACATCTTAAAAATCTTGCTGGCTGGGGCCGGCCCGGTGGCGCACTGCTACAGTGCGTTGCTTGGGAGCGCAGTGGTGCTCCCGCCGAGGGTTCGGATCCCACATACAGACCGGCGCTCACTGGCTGGGTGAGGTGTGGGTGCAACACCGAGGGTTGCAATCCCGTTGCCGGTCCCGGTCTGGCACGGGCACGACACTGAGGGGTGCGATCTGTTGCCGGTCACGAAAAAAGACAAAAAGGAAAAAAAAAAATCTTGCTGGCTGGAGAGAGACTGCTCCTCCCAGAGAGAGCCAGTTCTTAGAGATAGCAAAGAACTCAGGCGGGGAGTTTACCTTTTATATACAAACCAATCGATCTGGAGTCTATACCCGCAAACATCCCGTTAAGTTAACTCACATACCAGGTGAACATTTCCCCTGCTTCAAATCATCCCAAGGCCAGTTACCAGACAACTAGGGACAGTCCCTGTAGTCCAGAGCCCACTGGAATTATTCAAACTAGCCAATCCTGAACTATTTATTCTGCCCTGTCTTGCCTTTCCTGCAAATCCTAATGAAAGCTCTGGCATAGGCTTTCCTCTTGCTCTTTTCTGCCTCCTGACTGACTCTGGTGCTCCCGTGTGGCCCTGTGCGGTATGGCGTGGTGTGCCTCCTCCTCTTGGGAAGTAGAAGCAATAAATTCTTCTTTCAATGGCATTGACCTCTGTGTGTGGGCACTCAGTCATCTCCATGATTTAAAATTCCATGGGTAGGGCCGAGCCCGTGGCGCACTCGGGAAGGTGCGGCGCTGGGAGCGCAGTGGCGCTCCCGCCGCGGGTTCAGATCCTATATAGGGATGACCAGTGCGCGCACAGCGCTCACTGGCTGAGCGCGGTGCGGCCGGTCTCCAAAAAGGACCAAAAAAAAAAAAAAAAAAAAAAAAATTCCATGGGTACAAATGAGACACCTCCCCTAGGGCGTTCAGAGGGAGCGTAGTTTAGCAGACACCTTGATTTCATACTTCTGGCCTCCAGAACTATAAAGCGATAAATTTCTGTTGCTTTAAGCCACCCGGTTTGTAATGCCTTGTTCTGGAAGCCCCAGAAAGCTAGTACAATGGGAAAACCATGTTACCTCTCTGGCCACAGGTTTCTCCCCCTGTCACATGACTGGGTTGAACTTGATGATCAGGGAGTCTCATCGGTGGCTGGAAGTTAATGAGATGCAAAGATGTCCTTAAGCTTGGTTGAAACCATGCAGAATCCTGCTTGAAAAACCCAGGGTTGATTTGGACATAAATCTGAAAACTACAAGAAGCAGCCAAGCTACGAGCAGAAAGTCCCCAGCACCTGTGTGGGGCTATGTAATGGCCGAATGCCAGGGAAGATGCAACACGGGCTCGTGGCTGGGCTCGTCAAGGCAGAGCTCAGCAAGATCTGCTGAGGCCTGATTTGTCTGCGTTCCCGGGAGGATGAGCCTTCTGTGAGGGGCTCCTAGCTGGAGTATGCTTCTGACAAGGGGGTGCCCACCTCTGAGCTATTGGGAAAAACCTTGGCTCTGGAAGGGTTTGCTGCTGCCTTGTGCCCTGTCCTCACATGAGCTCGTCCTCCCATCAGCCTCGTGGGTGTTGGGTTTTGCCAGCTTATCCTCCCTTAATTTAGGCTCCTGTAACTGATTACTTCCGTTACATTTGTTTATTTATTCATTAATTCATTCTAAACAACAGTTTTATTGAAATATGTTCTCATACCATACCATTTAGTCATTTAAAGAGTAAAATCAATTATTTTTAGTGTATTCACAGATAATGTGCAGCCATCACCACAGTCAATTTAAGACATTTTAGAACATTTTCATCACCTCAAAAAGAAGCCCTGTGCCCTTCAGCTATCAACACCCCCATCCCCACGCAGCCTTAAGCAACCACCATTTTGCTTTCTGTCTTTATGAGTTTGACAATCTAGGAAACTTATATAAGTAGAATCATATAGTGTTTGTCTTTTCACAACTGGCTTATTTCACTTAGCATAATGTCCTCAAGGTTCATCCATGTTGTAGCATGTGTCAGAATTTTCTTCCTTTTAAGGTTGAATAATATTCCATTGTATGTATACACCATGTTTTCTTTATTCATTCATCCATTGATGGACACTTGGGTTGTTTCCACTTTTTGGCCATTGTGAATAGTGTTGCTGTGAACATGCATGTGCACATTTCTGTGTATGTTTTCATTTCTCTTGGGTCATATGGTAACTCTATGTTTAGGCACGTGAGGAACTGCCAGACTGTTTCAGTACTTCTATTCATTTTGAATTTATTCCTCTACCTTTAGATGACAATGGCTCATTGGAACGGTATATGTAGGGACGACGCTGAGTGTGACCTGGGGCTGAATGTTAGGTTCCCAACCATGAGCCCCATGTAGAAAGGTTGACAATATTGCTGCACTGAATCATCAAGGTGAGAATTTCAGAAAACCTACATGTTAAAATGAATTTCCCCCCACTCCACTGGCCCTGTGGCATCAGAAGTGATGCATTACAATGATTTATTTATCTGCCCATGGTGAAAGGCAGGAACTGTCATCTGTGCTTTCTGTCCTCTAGAAAGCTTTGACATCAGCTGGCTCCCCTGGTCACCAGCAGTGGGGCTGGAAGTTGCAGCATGGTGGGAAGGAGTGTGAGATCTGTGTCTTGAAGCCTGGCCTTTTATTTGGTGTTTGTACATAAGTCCTTTTACCTGAGTCTCACACTCCTCAGCCACCACTGTCATCTGTTTCTTCAAGTTGGGATCACAGATCACCTTCAGATATGAGGGTCCTATGGGAAAGAAAGTGCTTGATCAGCTGCCAAGCACCACTGGAGTGTGGCTATCACAACACTCACATGTTTTTTCCTTAGGGGGCTCCACTGGGGGTAGGGGGACACTCAGGTAACTCTTGGGGTCTAAACCAAGACCAGTGTTCTCAGAGGCGATGCCTTCAATGTGTGCTGCTCAGTTACCAAGTAAGTGTCCTCTTTGTAGCGCTGATAACAGCACCAAAGCTTGCAAAGAATTGATTTGTAAACATCAGTGAGAATGGATTCATTTATGTCTCCCTCACTTGGTTAATTATATTATTTTCTTTTTGCATTTTTTTTTTCATTAAATTTTTATTTTGTCGGGCCGGCCCGGTGGCGCACTGCTACAGTGCGCCACTTGGGAAGCG
>NW_007731412.1:0-744 GCF_000696425.1 Galeopterus variegatus | reverse complement strand
TGGCAGGGAGTTTCACTGTGCACAGGTTTGACCCTCTGGCTAACTAAGGTATGGCTGTGTTGTCAACTTGGTTTGCCTACTCTGCGACTGCTCAGATGGCCCTTAGTGTTCTATATGTGTGTTGGCCTCAGGACTTGGGCCTTACCGAGAAGTTTCCTCTCTGGTCAGCTGTGGGAGTTCTCCCGGATCCTTGAGTTCTGGCCCTGGCAGCTGGATCCTGTCCTGCCAGCCCAACAGGGTGTGTGAGATCTGTAAGTCTCTGCCTCGCTATCCGGGCATTTCCCCTCTCTGTGTGCACACGATGGGGCCTCCCAGAGGGCGTGTCTTTTTTTCC
Source organism: Galeopterus variegatus (assembly GCF_000696425.1). Lineage (NCBI taxonomy): Eukaryota > Metazoa > Chordata > Mammalia > Dermoptera > Cynocephalidae > Galeopterus > Galeopterus variegatus. Next base: position 410 of record NW_007731412.1, on the reverse strand, counting down.
GAGACTCCTCCTCCTTTGACGGACCCCTCCCCTCTCTGTGCGCTCAGTACAGGGCTGGGGCGTGTCTTCTGCAATACTCCTCTCTCAGCCCCACCCGGCCCCAAAGGGGTCTCAGGCCTCCGCCACGGACAATTGTGGGTGTTCCTGCGGCCCTGGTCAAGGTCCTCTCTGGGCCTCCCACCTTCCCCCCAGTATTGTGGCCCCCTGTGTGGTTGAGTTATCTCCCACACCAGGGCGTGAGCCCCCCGGGGGAGGATCCCACAGCACACAGTTCCTCTTTGAATCCCCCTGGCGTGAGCCAGCTCGGCGCCCTCAGGCCAGCTCTCCAGCAGGATCAAGTGGGCTCGGTGGCACCCCAGTCACCCCTCTCCCAACCAGAAATCAGTCTGGGATTTTTCTGAACTGAAGGC
>NW_007731411.1:151862-160645 GCF_000696425.1 Galeopterus variegatus | reverse complement strand
TTCCTCTTAAATTGCTGGCTTTTGCATACGATCTGGTGCATTTTAGTAATCAGGGCAATGGTTCAGATTTTTTAGAGAAGTGATGCATTTCATTGACTATTTTGGCTAAAAGTTGTGTGTGTGTGTGTGTGTGTGTGTGTGTGTGTGAGTGTGAGCATGTGTGTGTGAGATTAGTTACATTTGCAATGGAGAAAATGGAGCATTATAATTCTAGGGTACTTGCTCATGAGTGGAAAACTCCAGGGAACTCTGAGTGGTCTATGTGGCTAGAGCACAGGTGCCTGTGTGGCAAAAGATGTATGAAATGGATCTTCTAAAATATAATGACCTAAGGTGATCAAAATGATTATTTATGCCCAACAATCTTTGTTCCCAGAGATAGATATGTTGAAACATTTGTAGGAAATAAAGGAAATTATATGCATTCTGGCTCAACATTTCTACACACAAACACACACATACACGGAGACCCATGCACGCGGAGGAATATCATGATACAGGAGATGGTGGAGATAATAAATTTCATGAACTAGGAAGTCCACAATCTGGAACTTTAGAGTGATGGTTCTCAAAGTGTGGCCCCGGACCACCAGCATCAGCATCACCTATGAACTTACTAGAAATTAAATTCTCATGTTCCATCACAGACCTACTGAGTCAGACACTCTGGGGACCATCCATTTGTGTTTTATCAAGCTCCCCAGGAGATTCTAACACACTCTGGAGTTTGAGAGCCACTCACTGATAGCACGTAGCAATATCTGTGTTCATCCAAGAGGGGTGTGTACAAGACATAATCCTTGCCCTCCAGCAGATCTCAACCTAGTTGACATTTTAAGGACATTAACAAGTACTTATCAGTTTTGAAGGGTGGTATACTGGTGAGAAACTACGAAGATACAGATTAAGGAGAGATGTTGTTTGCTTGTGGATATGGGTGAAGGCTTACAAGTCCAGGTGCACTTGAGGATGAAAGCAAGCTTTCCAAATGCAGGACATAAAATGTAAAATGGCATGCCAAAGCACAAAGGCATGAAAGAAATGATCTGTATGGGGCACGGTAGGTGGTTTGGTGTGGCTGAAGCATTGGTGAGTGGGTGGGAATTTGGGGAGCAGCACAGCCCTAGTCCAGGCCGCTATTGTCTCAGCTGTTGATTATTGCAGCAACCTCTATAGTCACCTTCTTGCCTCCAGCATGCTCCCTATCAAATCCATATTCCACACAGCAACTAGAAGGACCATTCACAAGTACAAACTGGCCATGTTACTTTTCTGCTTAAAACTCTCATGGCTTTTGTTTGCCTACAGAATAAAGTCCAACCTCCTTAGTCTGGTGTATAAGGTCTTGCATGATCTTTCTTGCTTTCCTCTCTCATCTCTTTTAGCTCTCTCTCTAGGTCTTCTCAGGGTCTTTAGTATGCTGCTTCCCAAACTGCCATTCCCTTGGGAAACTCCTATTTAACCTGTTTACATTTCGCTTCCTCCAAGATGCCCAAAGACCACTCCCCTGCCACCTGAAGCTGACTAGGGAGATCTTATCTGTGCTTCTACAACATCCTGGGATGCATCTATCCCAGCACTTATCACTCATACTGTCCACATGTTCTCTTCCATCTGAATGTGATTCTGTGGAGAGTGAAGACTCAGTCTTCGTAATTCCTAATCTCAGATCTGAGCCCAGGCACATCATAGGTGTGGAGTGAATGTTTATGAAACTAATCAACTATAAAGCATTATGTGTTTCAGGAAATAGAACCTGTGAAAAAAGCCTATGAGAATCACTTCTTTTCTCTAGTTGACAAGATCATTTTTGTTTGGGGAAACAACAATGCTGGCAGTAAATTCATAATTCTGAATGTCCTTTAGACCTATTCTTCTTTCCAGCTACTTATTAACATTTCTAACTCCTTGCCACTAACACAACTACATCTATGTAGCTTGGACTATTACTTCCCTTCCCAGACTGAAGATAGCATGGGAATCCTCTGTTAGAGCATGGATATTGATTTACTTTACATAAGAGCTAAAATCGAGTCTATTCTGATCATGCCTGGTAGTTATATTCTATAAACTCACCAAGAACACTAAATGAGCAAACACTGAAACATTGCTTCTAGGAGAAATATAGGATTAAGTTCCTGTGAGCTTCTGGTCACAATACTTTTGTCCAACAATTGATAAATAACCTGTTTTTATGTGTGTTTCTCTGTGTAAAGACACCTTATCTAATATATATTATTGATTCATTAACATGTAACTCACAGCCAACAGCACTATAACTCATACCTCAAGATAGCTTATATAACATGTTTCTCTCCAAAAGGCACATCACAGCTTTCTTGTGCTTAGGAACACTGGATGGCCCTTCAGTACTATGCTTGGGGGACATTTTAAACATCAAAATCAGCAACAAACATAAAAATGTGAAAAACATGGCATTAAAGAGATGGTGAAAAAGACTGTTTACAGAGCTGAAACAGGAAGGCACAAGGTCAACCTTGTTGAACCTCAGCTAGGCACCTGTGCATTGGGTGAGTCAATGTTTTCACCACTCTGTGCATGTCTGTGAATGTCACAGGTATTGACTTTAGGGTTAAAAGTACATATGAGCACATAGGTGAATTCACAAATGCAGAATCCAGGAATAATGAGGATTGACTATAGATACATTTAGAATTTGTGTAAATAGGCCGGAACGGAGTATGAGGTACAAGATCTACCCTCTCAGCTGTAACAAAAACAACAAAAAACCGGCAAAAGATATGAACAATGCTTTTTCAGATTTGGGCTATCAGACAGTGAAGGCAAGTAATCTCTGAGTGATGGAAAACAAATGAGGTGAGATCTGTGAGTGTCAGCTTGCTCCTGGGGAAAAGTTTCAAGGATGTGGTGCAGAGAGAGAACACCCAGGAAAAGCCTAATCATCTCCAAGAATTGAGAAGGAACTTGGCATCTTGGAAAGCCAAGGTGCTAGTGCATGCAAGGCAAAATACTCCAGAGAATAGACCTGCACAGCGAGAGAACCCCAGAAACATGCAGAGGGTTCTCCTAGAGTATTCAGCTGAATAGTAATCAGCACGCATGTCTGAGTAAACTACCAGAAATGGGAAAGAACCACTAAAAGAATAACAAGAGACAATACTAGGAGTCCTCACAGGGACAGGGATAGTTTTTGTTCCCTCCAGGAAGAGTACAAATCTCAGCTTTCATGGAGTCTTGGAGAAAGTATTCAGGAGAAATTTGCCTGAGGTTAATTTGCAGGTTAAATGCTGCTATGGTCTTATTAACAACGTTTAAAAGGAAGGCTTAAAAGTGTCAAACTGTTTTAAAATAACTTAACCACATCCCAGAACAAAGCTCTGAAATATTTACAGGGAGACAAAGATGTCCAGAATCCAACATTGTAACATTCACATTGTCTGAAATCCAATAGAGGCTTCTGGGAAGATGGTGGACTAGAGATTCCCAGCACATGTTCCTCCCACAGAAGAAGATTGAAATGGGCCCACCACCACTGTGGCCACATCAGTTGCCAGAGCCATCATCTGGTCCCAGAACTGTCATTCATCACAGAGCATCAGTCCTGCAGATGGTCCATCACTGCAGCTGTAGACTCCACAGTTGTGAGAGAGGTGGCTGCAACCACCACCAACAATTCCACACTGCTGCTGCCCAGGACACTGCAGACGCAAGGAAAACAGTTGCAGCCAACAACATCACTGCTACAGCCATGAGATAATCCTACTGCCACTAAGGACACTGCAGATGAAAGGGAGACAGTTATGGCTGCTGGTGCCACTGCAACCCCCACGAGGTAACCTGCTGCCACCGAGAACACCACCAAGGACCCTGCAGGTGCAAGGAAGGCAGTTGCAGCTGCCAGCATCTCTGCTGCTCTCATGAGGTAACTTTGCTGCTGCTGTGGACACTGAAGATGTGAGGGAGGCAGTTGCAGCCACTGGTGCTGCTGCTAACCCACGAGGTAACCCTGCTCCTGCCGAGAACACCATAGATGTCAGAGAAGCAGTTGTAGCTGCTGACACTGCTGTCTCTACAATGTGGCAACCCTGTTGCCACTGCAGACACTGTAGCTGTGTGGGCCACTGCTGTGGACACCGCAGCTAGCAGGGAGCTGCTGCAACCACCACTGCTGCAGTCAATGCCACCACCAGTGCTGCCAGGAAGTCATCATCACTGTACTAGCGGCCCAGTGCTGTTGGAGCCACCACTGCCTCATGGGAAGCCCACCAAAGCTACTCCACAACCACCACCACCACAAGGGCAGCCTGCTACCACAGCAGCAGCTGCAACAGCTCCTGCCACAGTGCAGATAGACCACTGACCACTTGATTGCATTGACACAAGGAGGGTCACCAGCAGAGTCCAGAGAAGCAGAGTAACAGAAGACGCAACTGCTCTACCAGATGACCAGAAATCAATGAAGAGATACAGGAAGTAAGAAAGAACAAGAAAATATGAGTCTACCAAATGAATGCAATAATTTCCAAATACTCGACCCTATAGAGCAGGAAATCCTTGAAATGATTGAAAAGGAATTCCAAGTAAAAATTTTAAGGAAACTCAATGAGATACCAGAATACACAGTTAGATGACACAATGAACTGAGCAAAACTGTACAGAATATGAAGAAGAAAATTTACAAAGAGATCAATACTTTAAAAGAGAATGTAGCAGAACTCATGGAACTGAGGATTCATTCAATGAAATAAAAAACACAACTGTGACCTTAAAGCAGCAGGTGAGAGTAAACAGAAGAAATAATTTCTGATCTCAAAGACAGTCTCTTCAAAATAACTTAGTGGACTAAAAAAACTTTTTTTTAAATGGAGAAAATTTAAGAGAGATAGCAGACAACCTTAAGCATGCAAATATCTAAATCATGGATATTCCTGAAGGGGAGGAGAAAGGAAAAGGCATTGAGAGCATATCCAATGAAATAATGGTGGAAAACTTCCCAGGTACAGGGTGAGACACAGACCTTCAAATTCAGGAGGCATAAAGATTCCCAAACAGATTCAATCCAAAAAGGTTCTCAGAGAACACATTATGGTCAAACTGGCAAAATTCAAAGACAAAGAGAGAAACATAAAAACAACTACAGAAAAGTGTCAAGTCACCTATAAGGGAGTTCCCATTAGACTAACAGCAGATTTCTCAACAGAGCCTCTGAGGGCCAGAAGAGAATGGGGTGATATACACAAAATAGTGAAAGAAAAAAAAAAAAAAACAAAACTTCCAGCCAAGAATACCTAGCAAGGCTAACCTTCAGAAATGAAGGAGAAATGGTGTATTTCCCAGACAAATAAAAACTATGAGAGTTGACCACCAAACAACCAGCCCTACAAGAAATCGTCAAGGGAGTCCTGCGTCTGGAATCCAAAAAATGATAATCACTACCATGAATACACAACAAAGAACATAATCAACAGGTAGATTAAAAAGGAAAAAGAGAAACTCTGTCTTACCACCTCCAAAAGCCAACAAACACTGAAGACAAACAATAAGGGAAAGAAAGAAACAAAAGATATTTAAGACTTCCAAATGAAAATTGATAAAATGCCAAAAGTAAGATAATACCTTTCAGTAACAACCATAAATGTAATTGTATTAAATTCTCTACTTAAAAGACACAGATTGGCTGATTGGATTAAAAAGCTAGACCCAGCCATATTCTGTCTACAAGAGACTCACCTCACCTGTAATGCCACACACAAAGAATGAAGAGATGGAAAAAGACATACCATGCAAGTGGAAACCCAAAACAAGCAGAAATAGCTATTCTTAACCTGGAAAAAATAGACTTTAAACCAAAAACTATAAACGGAGACAAATAAGGCCACTATATAATGATAAAGGAATTTTTTGAGTAAGAAGATCTAATAATCATAAATATATATGCATCCAACGTCAGAGCACCCAGATATATAAAGGAAACACTATTAGATCTAAGGAAAGAGATAGACCCAGATGGAATAATAGTTGGGGACCTGAATACCCCTCCCTCAACATAAATAATCCAGTCTATCCACATTTTCACCAGCATTGGTGTTGCTATGATTTTTTATTTTAGCTATTTTTAGCTATTCTGACAGGTGTGAAGTGATATTTTACTGTGATTTTAATGTCCATTTCCCCAATGGCTAATGATGTTTTAGTCTTTTGAAAGATATGTGGTTTATAAATATTTTCTTGGGAGAAATATTATATATATATATATATTTAGACTGCCTTTTTGGTGCCTTTATATGATCTTTCACTAATGAAACGCAACTTACAATTTTTGTCTTTTATGCACCATGCTTTTGGTGTCAAGTCTAAGAACTTTACGTAGTTATAGATCACAAAGACTTTCTGTGACTTTTTTTCTAAAAGTTATATAGTTTTAAATTATACATTTAAGTTTGCAATCCATTTTTGGTTAATTTTTTTGTATGAGAGAATTCCTTCATTTAACTGGTTTTACAACTTTGTAAAAAATCAGTTGGGTATTTTTATGTGCATCGATTGTTATGACCATATGACTTTCCTTCTTTAACTTATTAATATGATGGAATAAATTCGACTTAATCATAGAGTGTACCTCTATTTATACATGTTGGATTTGTTTGCAAATATTTTATTGAGCATTTTTGCATTTAAGTTTATGGGAGATGTTGGTCCATAGGGTTTTTGTTGTTGTTGTTGTTGTTATTTATTTATTTACTGGGTACTGTCTTTGTATAATTTTGGATAGTACTGGCCTCATAAAATGAGTTGGAAAGTGTTTCCTTTTCTATTTTCTGAAAAAAAAGATTTTATAAAATTGGTGTTATTTGTTCTTAGATGTTTGGCTGAATTCTCTAGTGAAACTATGTGGGCATGGAGATTTGTTTTGTGGGTATTCTTAATTATGAATTCAATTTCTTTGATGGTTATAGGGCTATTATGATTATTTCATTTTTGTTCACCTTTGGTAGTTTGTGATTTTAAAGGAATGGGTTCATTTCTTCTAAGCTGTCAAATTTATGAGTGTGAAGTTGTTTGTAGTATTCTGTAAGATCTGCAGTTATATATCCTATTTCATTCCTGATATTATTATATGTTTTCTATCTTTTTATTTTTATGAGTCTTTTTAGAAATATATAAATTTGATTAATTTTTTCAAAGATTGAACTTTGTGTTTAATTAAATTTCTTATCTTTTTCTTCTTTCAGTGTCACCAATTTCTGTTGTTGTCTTTACCATATTTCCTTCTGCTTGATTTGAGCTTAGTTTGCTCTTCTTTTTCTAGTTTTTTGAGGAGGAACTTAGGTTTTTGCTATGAGGTCTTGTGTGTGTGTTTTAATGTGAGCATTAAATTAGTGCTATAAATTTTCCCCTCAGAACTGCTTTAGCTGCATCTCACATATTTTGAGAAGTTGTATTTTTGTGTTCATTCAATTCCATGTATTTCTAAAACCCCTTTGAAACTTCCTCTTTGGCCTATGAATTATTTAGAAGTGTATTGTTTAATTCCCATGTTTTTAGAGAATTTTTTCTGTTGTCTTTCTGATGTTGATTTCTAGTTTGATTTTATTATGGTTAGAGTACACATTATGCATAACTTCAATTCTTTTAAATTTGTTGAGGTTTGTTTTCTAGCTCATGATATGATCTGTCTTGGTGAATGTGCCATGGGTGCTTGAAAATAAAATGTGTAACCTGCTATTGTTCTATAGCAGAGGAATGTTCTATATATGTCAATTAAATCCTATTGGTTGATTGTGTTGTTTAGATACTCCAACCTGATTCACTGCCAGTAGATCTAACATTTGCTGAGAGGGCGTTGTGAAATTCCCAGTATAATTGTGGATTGGCTTATTTCTCCTTTGAGTTCTATCATTTTTGGTTTTATGTATTTTGATTCTCTGTTGTTTGGTATGTACCACTAAGGATTATTATGTTTTCCTGGTGGTATATCCTTTTATCATTACATAATGTCCCTCTTTGCCTCTTGCAATTTCTTTTGCTCTGAAGTCTACTTTATTGGATATTAATATAGCCACTTCTTTTTAAAAAAATAATCTGGATATGGAGTACTGTTTTCTATCTTTTACTTTCAGTGTACTTGCTCTGAAGTCTACTTTATTGGATATTAATATAGCCACTTCTTTTTAAAAAAATAATCTGGGTATGGAATACTGTTTTCTATCTTTTACTTTCAGTGTACTTTTATACTGAATTTGAAATGAGTTCTTTTAAACAACATATAGTTGGGTTGTGTATTTTTTTATCCAGTGTGAATATCTCTGTCTTTTGATTGGTGTATTTAGATGTTTAAGATAATTATCAATATGCTAGCACTTAGTTCTTCCATTTATAATTTTCTTCCTATTTCTTTCCTCTAAATATAATTCTCCATTTTTCTTTTATTGTCTTCCTAGGATACTTGAACATTTTTAGGATTTGTTTTTTAATTTATTCATAGTGTTTTGAGTATATATCTTTGTACAGTTTTCATAGTGTTTGCTCTGGGTATTACAATAAACATATGTGACTTATAGCAATCTACTGGTTTTAATATTTTACCATTTTGTAAGTGAAGTGTGGAAATCTCACTTTCATTTAGGTTCCTTTACCTTCCTCACTTTTAAATATTGTTTTGGGTATCAGATGGTATTGTTTTTTATTCCAATCATCAAATAAGATTTATAAAACTCATGAGTAGAATTATCTCTTACACTTACTCACATTTATGATCTTTCTCTTGTTCATTCTTCCTTCCTGATGTACTATGGTTCTTT
>NW_007731411.1:150898-151696 GCF_000696425.1 Galeopterus variegatus | reverse complement strand
TTTTTTCTAATATTCTTTCCACTCCGTTCTCTTTCTCTAATTCTCTGGGACTCTGATGATACAAATCTTTGATCTTTTGTTAATACCCCACAGACCCCTGAGACTTTGTTTATTATTAATTTTTTTTCAGTCTACTTTCTCTCTGTTGTTCAATTTTGTGAATTTTATTGTTCTCTCCTCAAGTTTACTGAATCTATCATACTCTGTCATCTATATTTGACCATTGAACTCATCCAATTGTTTTATTCCTGTTTCTGTATTTTCAGTTTATCATTTTCATCTGATTATTTTATACCTTCTTTTTCTTTGCTGAGATTTCTTATTTTTCATTTATTTTAAGGGAATTTTATAAAGAATTTTTATGAAGACTTCTTGTTTTAGTCTTCCCAGGCTGCCATAACAAAATATCATGAACTGGGTAATTTAAACTACAGAAATTTATATTCTCACAGTTTTAGAGGGGGGTTAGTCAAAAATTAAGATGCCAGCTGATTCAGTTTCTGGTGAGGGCTCTCTTCCTGGTTTGCATACGGCCTCCTTCTTTCTGTGTTCACACATGGCAGAGAGGAGGCATGCACTCTGGAATGTCTCTTATAAGATTAATTCTATGAAATCTAGGCCGTATTCTTATGACCTTATTTAATTTTAATTATTTCTATAAAGGCCCTGTTTCTAAATAAAGTTACATTGGAGGTTAAGTCTTCAACATATGAATTTTGGGGAGACTCTCTTCAGTTCATATCACAGCTTTGAAAATTTTGTCATTTTTGAAATTTTGTCAGATAGTCCCATGCATCT
>NW_007731411.1:146459-149927 GCF_000696425.1 Galeopterus variegatus | reverse complement strand
CAGGAGTGATTTTCCCAGGCCAGGCCAGTAGGCATCTCTCCACTGGGAAAGAATGTGGTAGGATCCTCCTACCGTGCCCTTCCCTGACACCATCCTTTACCCCACTGCAGGCTTTTACAGTTTCTCTGGGCAGGGGAGGAGAATCTTAAGCCTGTGAAAATAGATGTTTCCTGGGCCAGGCTGCTTACTGGGACTGGGTCCTGTTTTGTAGTTCTTCCCATTCATACCCATTGTATATTCTTTTCTCCTTGCCCACATCTTACCACTTGGTGCGATGTTTTTCATTTAGTAAATGCACAACTGATACTTCACTTGAATTATTCAGCCAGTTCTTTACTCACTCTTCAAGGATGTTGATGGAGATGGTTGTGTTTTTATTCCACTCTGACAGGTTTGTCTAGACAACTGTACACCAGAGCTAAACCTCTCAAAGATTGTTTGATGCAGGGCATGGATTCTCTCTGTGGGAAGTGTTTACCCTCATGGGAGTTGGGGAGTGGCTTGGTTATAGCATCCTCTTCTGTTGAGATGCTTTTGTTTCTATCACACAATCTCCTTTGTAGGGGCAAACAAGATAAGCCATTGCTTCCCTTAGACTTTTGTATAAGAAGTCTAAAGGATTTCAGAAAGAAGATTCAAGATTTTACATTGCATAGCATGCTATTTGGCTGGTGTGAAAGAAATCCATAAATGGGTAGCTATTTTATCCCCTGTCACAGAGGCTGACTCAAAAGCAAAAGTTCCTTAGCTTTTGATTGATAGTATTAGAGAATATCAGAACTGGATAAGACATTAGAGAACAGCTGGTCCCAAACCTCTTATGTTACCAGTGCAGAAAATGAGAGTTATTTAAAGTAATGGTTTGTCTAAGATCACAAAGAAGTTAGCAGTAAATAGGCAGTGCAACATCATGATCAAGTGTTTGTGCTACTTGCTGTCTGCATGGTCTTGTACCTGAATCCTTTACCTTTCTAATTTTGTTTCTTTAGTGGTGTTATGAGCACTTGGTAAGAAAATATGTCTATGTTCAGTATGTGGAAAATGGTAAGAGCTCAATAACTGTAACTCCCACAATTCCAGAGACTGCTTAGCTTTAGCTCGACACTTTCCTGCTCTGTTATGGCAAGCAAGTTACACACCCTCTATTAGGTCCAGTATCTATTCATTAAACATTGCCAAGCACCTGCTGTGTACAGCAGCACCAGAGATACATTTATGAATAAAAAGTCCCCTTTGCCCTTATCTACCTTGCTATCTCATGGAAAGACGGCCCCATAAACAAATGGGTCAGAATAGAGGCATGTACAAGGCACAGAGGACAAGGGAGGGGAGATGTCTCTCTTATCTTGGGAAATTACTTTTAGGATCATCTTATTTTTATCTGTTCATTATAAGATGTCTGAACCTACATATATAGACTTAGAGTAATGAATGACTGCAAGGTAATTAATTGGCCCAATAGTTTTTAGAAATTAAGATTTCTAATGTATTAGGAAGTTTCTATCAACATATGCTTTGGACGACTTGAAGAGATCAGGATTTTGTAAGTTAGAGGAACTTTTCCTTCTGAAGCACCAGCAATCTGCTTACTCCAAATAGTCAGGTGGAGCCGCATTTTATAATGAGTTAACTCACCACCAGGTGACGAGGAGTTCATTCAAAGCCAATTAGCAGTTTCATTATCAGACTGAATGTGGAAAATCCAGTTTTAAGAAAAAGTTCTAATTAATAAATGATTAGCATAGGAAGCAGAAGCATGTGTTATAAGAGAAATGCATAGTACTGTGGGAGTACAGGGGATGTAGAACTTAATTTTACTTTTTATCCCAGGAACATGGAAGACCTTTGACCTGGATTTGAAAGGTGAAAATGGGGCATGGCCATTATGATGGACATAAAGATACCCCAATCAGTGTAGTTTTGTTAGTGGCAGGCAGGGACAGCACACAGCCTGGTGTGGCTGGCCCAGGAACTTGAGGAGGTGGAGGTGGAGGAGACAGATTGGCTTGGGGGGAAGTCATCAGGGCCATGAATATCATGCTAGGGAGGATGGACTTTGGACTTCACACTACAGGAATTAGAGTGTGGGTGTTTAGGGTGAGGACTGCAAAAGCAAGCTTTCAGTTACTATTAGTGTTGACTATTCTCTGCTCTTTGCATCTCTGCACAATACAGGATGGGGTATTAAACATATTTAAGCAATGTCAGGTCTTCCTTGCCATGATAGCCCTTAGACATATACCCTTAGCAAGAGACCACTTTATAAAAGTCCCCTCAGAAAGATTTTAAGGACGTGTGATGAGGATCTCCGATCTGATTATGGCTGTCAGGTGTGTAATCTGAAGCTCCTTGCCATGTCCCATGTCTATTGATAAACATTTTCACCTAGCTGCTGCAGCCTTGCCTTTGGATTAAATAATGATGTTCTCTGCCATTTTCAGGAAAAGCAATGACTAGCACCTGCCAGACTGTGTTAGGTTTTTTTCTTTTTGTTTGTTTGTTTTTTTCTCCTGCAGATTCTCTTGAGCAGCCCAGGTGGGAAATGAAGAATTTCTGTCAAGAGCCTTTATCTAGCTGATGCTGAAGTTCAGGCATGAAACAATCATTACAAGATGAAAATAGAGTAGTTGCTTTTTGGGATTAACTGGTTCTGGGCTCTATTTGTGTAAGCAAATTAATGAGCTGGAAAGTCTCATTTTTACAAGTGCTAAATTGTAAAGACACTACAGGGACAGACGCTTCAATGTTATTGATGTCTGTTCAAATGAGAGAAGGAAATCTCATGGAATACCAAGGAAGCCTCCCAATTTAAAGTATGTCTTCTAACTGTTAACAATATCATTTCAATCCCAACAGAGGGGAAATGTTATTGATGTCTGTTCAAATGAGAGAAGGAAATCTCATGGAATACCAAGGAAGCCTCCTAATTTAAAGTATGTCTTCTAACTGTTAACAATATCATTTCAATCCCAACAGAGGGGGAAATGGCAGAGAATAGTTTTCATTCTGTTTGTTGCAGATTTTCCAACATGCATGTATAATGGCAAGTTACCAGCTCGGAAAAGAATCTTATACAATTTTTTTCCCCAAGATGACTAAATTAAAACTTTAAAGTAGAATCCTTCCTTTCTGACTCCCTTCCTGCCCTCCTTTCCTCTCTTCCTTTCTCTCTTTCTCTTTCTTTTTTCCTTTCTTCTCTTCTTCTTTTCTTCTTCAAATATTTACTGAGCACCTATATGTCAACCATGATTAGTGACCAAAATTTTAAGGATGGAAAATACAAGTTGTATTCTTAAGGAACACACGGTCTATTGGAAGAAACAGATTCATAAAACACATGAGCAGACAATCACAATGCAACACGATAAAGATTTGATTCCAATTACCTTCAGCCGAAAGGAGTTTCTCAGAGTTATTTGGGGAGGAGAGGGAAGTTCTAACTTGTCCTTTGAAGATGTTGCAAAACCT
>NW_007731411.1:144838-145896 GCF_000696425.1 Galeopterus variegatus | reverse complement strand
ACACGGTCTATTGGAAGAAACAGATTCATAAAACACATGAGCAGACAATCACAATGCAACATGATAAAGATTTGATTCCAATTACCTTCAGCCGAAAGGAGTTTCCCAGAGTTATTTGGGGAGGAGAGGGAAGTTCTAACTTGTCCTTTGAAGATGTTGCAAAACCTAAAACAATGTGGTTCATCCTCCAGTAAGTGCTTGATAAAAGCAAGCTTTATGAAAAGGGTACAACTGGTCATTCATCCAAAAGGCACAGATAATTTGATAATCCATGAGAGCAAATGATTACCAAACCTTTACATTCGACTTTCTAAAGACCTTTTATGTTTATACTTGTATGCGGCAGTGTCATCCTAGAAATTCTTAGCTCTTCAAATCAAATGAAGGCCTAATTTAGAAGAGACTGGGCAAGATCTACTCTCACAGAATTTCATTTCCTGCAGGAATGCAGGGTATCAACTTCCAGACTGAATCCAAAATCCAGGCTAAATTCTGCTGCATGAATAGCAATTACATGACTAAGAGTTTTGGCTTAAAAGACATTCCGTGTGTTTAAAGTACAGGCCCATAGATTACACTAATTTAAAAAATCATTTTCACATCTCATCTAAGCATAAAACCACTCAATTCTCAAGCCTAGGAGGCAGCCACGATTATCCCCTTTTTACTGATGTGGTCTCTGAGGTTTGGGAGGTTAAATGATCAAGTTAACATCACTAGTAGGTGACTCAGTCCGAGCATGAAGAAATTACAAGTCCCTTTCTTCCAGTTCTGCTACACTGCCGATCACACATGGAGGAGGAAAGAGCAGACTGAGTGGGTTAAGTCTGGAAGTCACACTGACTAGCACCCAGCAGGTTGTTAAGTACTGACAAATGACATAGAATCAAAGAAATGGGCCCTTCTGGCTACACAAGAGTTATATGGACCAGATATTAAAACAAACAACAAACTAAAACCTCCACAATGCTGTAGAATTCATCCATTGAGCCATCCAAAAATATTTTATTTATTTATTTTTTTGTCTTTTTCCGTGTCCGGCAACGGATCGCAACCCT
>NW_007731411.1:139784-143937 GCF_000696425.1 Galeopterus variegatus | reverse complement strand
GCCACCGGGCCGTCCCAAAAATATTTTTTTGAGGATGCCACCATATGCAAGAATCCAGTGGGCACTGGGAATATAGCAGTGAGCAAAATAGACAACAATCTGCTTTCATGAGGTAGTAGTCCAGAGTTGGTAGTCAGCAACAAATAAACAAATAAATACAGTACATAGTATATCAGATGCAGACGAGTTCTGTGGAGAGCTCTAAAGCTGATGTGGGTGGCACGGTGCTGTTACTTTAAGTCCAGCAGCCAGAGAAGAGCTGATAAGGTGAGAACTCAAGGCGTGATTGTCCAGGGGAAGCTGTTCCTGCAGAGGGAACAGCAGGAGCAAAGTCCCTGAGGTGAGAGCCAGCTTCGTGGGTTTGAGTCACAGCCGGGAGCCATTTGCAGGGTGGAGGGAGCACAGGGAAGAGCTAAGGAGATAAGGTCAGGGAAATCACAGGCAGATCACTGGGGCCTGCTGACCCTGGGCTTGGACTCTACTCAGAGGCAGCAGAGGACTGATGTGAGTGAACATATTTCAACAGGCTCCTTCTGACTCTGCATTGAGACTAGGCTGGAGGGGGCAAGGGCTGCAGCAGGGAGACTGGGTAGGAGGCCACTGTGTTTGGCCAGCAGAGGAAGACATGACACTCGGGACCCAAACAGTAACTCTCAAGACTAGAGGTGTGACCCTCTCACAGACATCAGCTCTTCTGTCCAGAGGATGCCTGCACAGCACCTCTTGTTCCATCTGCAGCTCCTGCATGTGATGTCCTGCTGTTACCTCATACTTAATGATCCACTGCATTGATTTCCTGACTCTCTATGAGATTTCAGACTCCAGTCAAATATCAAATAAACTTGGCAAGTTGCTTGAACTGTTTGGGCTTCTGAATGCCCATTCGTACAATGATGAGAATAACATCTAACTTGCTAATCTTTCTGAGATATTCTGAGAGATGTATACAAAGGGAACTTGTTATGAAAAAAACACCATACAAATTAGGGGTTCTTATGTACTTTATAATATTATTTTATTTTTTCAGTGGTGCTACAATAATCCCCATTCTGTGAACATCAACATGAATTATTTACATCTGTTGCCTTTCCTTTGTCTTCCAGTACCTTCCAATGTCTCCTAATCTTATTCACTTTTTTTCACAATGTCTCTCCCATTTGTCCTTCTTTTTAGCCACCAGAATCCAGGTCCTTGTAGGGTGATATTGAGGCTATTGAAATACCTCTTGGGGAGTTCCCCCACCTCTTTTTTTCTCCTTACATCCCATGCTACATGCTCCTTCCCTACACTGTAAGTTCTTAGCCATACAGGTGGCCTCCTTTGCAATGTGATCTCACCCCGCTCTTCCAGTCCCATTTCTTCTGGATCTGACTTCTGAGTCTGATCATTTACTGAGGTTCCATTGTTACTTACAGCCCCCCACTATGTCTCGTGTTTTTCTGTTTCTATGGCTTGGATTCACCACTTCTATTTGGGATAATCTCCTTTTCTTTCCTTCTCTCAAAAATTCTCCAAATTTTCCCAAAACTTTTCCTGCTACTCCTACCTAACCTAATTCCTCACTTACTGAGCAAATAAGTATTTATGCCATATGATATCACTTACCTCCTTATGTATTTATGTCTTATTTCCCAATAAGACCATCGTTGGGTAATCTTCAATCCTGAGCACAGTACATGAATTATTCAGAGGGTAAGGTTTCTGGGTGCTTATAAGTTCCTATAATTATTTGGATTCCTGTAAGTATCTGCAAAGTCAGCATGGTTATTGAAAGACAAAAGGAAATCCAAAGCTTAACTGACTAGGTTTGAATCCCAGATCCTCTGACTATTCACTATATGATCTTGGATAAATTACTTAACATTTATAAGTCCAGTTTCCCCAGATTTAAAATGGTGATAATAGCAGCTACCATATAAAACTGCTCTGAGGATTATAAACAGTGACATAAAGTGCCTATCCACACTGGTCATAGAAGTAAATGCTCAATAAATTATAACCACTATTATAACTATTATTGATATTATCATAATTGTTTCTTGCCATCAGGGTGAAGTTCAGGACTCCTTGTTGGGCTCAACTTCTCCACTAGATCAGTATTTTTCAAATGCCTTAAAACTATGTCACTTCCATTTCTTTTTTAAAAAATCTCATATTTTTCTTTAGTATCATTTAAAATAAAAAAAATTCAAACATTGTATTAAAATAGACATGTGACTACTGGGGCAAAATAATTATTTTCAAACCAGAACTAGAAGGTGGAACTCAGAGAACTAGATATTCTCTCATGTCTCTTCCAGATGTAATATTTGGCTTAATTCTGTTACTTTCAGTGGGGAGAAAATCTCATCTATGTCTGTTTTTTCCATCATAAAACGCTACCAGACTTTGGTTGACTGGTGTCTTTTTTTCTCTCTGAAATATCTTCTTACTTGAAAACTATATTCCCATCATTTAAACACACATGGCGGCCCATTTAATTTCTTTTGTTCCCTCTGCTATTTTCTCTTTTTGGTATGGCCCTTGCTCTAAGGAGAATCGGCACACATTTAGTCAATCAAGAATCCCTTCTCATAGCATGATCTATGGATGGCACCTCTCTCCAAGCTTGAAGCCGTGGGAACTGTTGGCTCTGGAGGATAGGGAAATTTACACACGATAAATAGTATTGATTTTCCTTGTCCGGAGATTAGTTTAGAAAAAAGAATCTGTTATTAGTATGAAGGTGATGTGCAATGATGGAGAAAGGAATCAATACCCGAGAGCCACCGATAGTGTAGTACCCATCACTGTCATTTTGACAGGTTTACAATCAAATGTTATTGATTTTTCATCAGCCTTTTCAGTTTGGCTTCAGAAGACGAGTTTTCTGGGTTTGGAAAACTAAAGGGTTCTCTCACAGGCTTTCTCTTGCTTTTGCACCCAGGAAAGTGTGCTTGAGATTAGTTGAGTCAGCTTTCAACTTCTGATGTATTTTTGTGCAGGGCAGCTTTGGCTTGATAGTATTAAAGGAAATTAGTATGGAGGGAAGCATCTGTGTGGGTCTGAGGTACACATCCTTGATGGAAGGAGCAGGTTGCTTAGAGAATGGGACTTACACAAAGCAACAGTATATGAACAGGAGAGGGGGGTTCTCTGAGCACCTGCCTTGTGCTGAAGCCTTAGCTATGCTGTCTCACTTAAATTTTATAATCTCCAAATTATGGATAAGAAATTGAAATTCACAGAGTTCGAGTAACTTTCCCAAGGTTATACGCTTGGAAAATGCAGTTGGAATTTGATCCCAGGACTGTTTGAAATCACTTCCATTTGCCACTAGATGTTTTAGTTCATTCACATGTTCACTCTCAGTGATAGGAGCTGAGTTGCCCGGTGCTCCAATCTGAGATAGTTGGATATTGGCCTTTTCCCTGAAGTAGCCCATTAATTTCCCCCCGTTCCTTATCCTAACTACTACAGGTGGTGGGTGTCTTGGTAGAGTAAGTACTCTCTCCATAACAACAATGATGCCAACAAAATCCTTGGATTTACCCTGTATACATTCCTGCTAGGCACTAATGGAACTTTCCTGCCACTTAGACATTCCTTTTTTTTTTTCCTTGCAAAACTGTGTATTTTGTTGTTTTTATTTTAAAGTTTTTTTTATTACTTTAATTTTTGTATCGAGATGTTGATTATACATATTTGTGGGGTACAGATTTGAATATCAATACATGTATACAATGTAAGATGACCAAATCAGAATAATTAGCATATTTATCATCACAAAACTTAATCCCTTTCTTGTGATGAGGACATTCGATCTCTTGTCTTCTAGCCATTTGGTAACGTGTAGTAAATATTGTTAATTATAGATGCCTAGATCAACTATACACCCATAGAACTTATTTTTCTTGTCTAGTTGTTTTGTGTCCATTTACCAACTTCTCACACCCTCCCTCTTCCTTCCCCTTTACCACCTCTAGTAACCACAGTTCTGTTCTCTTCTTCTGAAAGTTCAACGTGTTATTATTCTTTCTTTTTTAATTGATGCATATCAATTGTGCATATTTATGGGGTACAATTATATTTCAGTACATGTGTACAATGTACGATGATCAAATCGGGTAATTATCATATTCATCATCACAAATTTTATCATTCCTTTGTAATG
>NW_007731411.1:137282-139180 GCF_000696425.1 Galeopterus variegatus | reverse complement strand
GATGATCAAATCGGGTAATTATCATATTCATCATCACAAATTTTATCATTCCTTTGTAATGAGAACATTTGAGCTTCTCTTTTCTAGGCTTTTGAGAATATACAATAAATTATTGTTGAGTATAGTTGCCTGGCACTATTGTAGATCACTACTTTGAAAGAAATTGGTCTATTTAAACAATGTCCTTTTCTGAATTCACATTTGGATAGATTGTTAGTGCTCAAAAATAACTACAAGGAGCCAGATTCTAGGCCTTAGCATGAACGTACTATTCCTGTGTTGCAGGAGTGAAGAGAAGTAGACTTGGATTCAAGGGAATGAATTCAATGAGTTCTAGTCTTGTCTCTGACACTAACTTACTATGTGGCTTAGGGTACGTCCTTTCTCTCTAAGCATTACTTTCCTACAAGTGGAATGCTTGGAGCAGAGCAGTATTCTCAAATTTGTTTAGATAGTGTAGCAACCGCAAGTTTGGGTGCTCTTTTCTGACATGCAGTGAAATTATTTTAATTCCTTTGGATGCATGTGTTTAGGTGGAGACTCCGTGGGCCGGGGTACTTGTGCATGATTAGCAGACTCTCCTACCAACCCGTGCCAGACATGCAGCGTAACTGAGAAATAAATCTGTATTACAGTAAGCCACTGACATTTGGGATTGTTTGTTACCACAGTGTGACCTAGGTTTTGCTAACTGGTACAGCCAGAAATAAATTGTTCTCTTTATCTACCCCCAGCTTCCTCTACCTCTTCACCTCCTGTTCCTCAGCCTTCAGTATCCTAGTGAGACTACACAGATACTTTACTTAATTAATACTTTATACTCCATGAAGTATTTGAAGTAAAGAGTAGAGCATAAATCTTGGGTGTTTTCTTGTTAATATAAAAATATTTACAAATTGTTACATAATCTCCAACATTTTCTGAAATCAGCAGATAGTCGCTACATAGCTAAATTGAGTCAAATTGTCAGGAGCCAATTATCTCTTGTAGTGGGTAGTCAGTACATAAAAAAAATGGGAAAGAGGAACTCTTCTACACTGTTGGAGGGACTGTAAATTAGTACAGCCACTACGGAAAACAGTATGGAGGTTGCTCAAACAACTACAGATAGATCTTCCATACAATCCAGCAATCTCACTTCTGGGTATATACCCAGAGGAATGGAAATCATCATGTCGAAGGGACACCGGCACTCCCATATTCATTGCAGCTCTATTTACAAGAGCCAAGATATGGAACCAGCCTAAGTGTCCATTGATGGACAACTGGATAAAGAAAATGTGATATATATATATACACAATGGAATACTACTCAGACATAAAAANTCTGCCATTTGCAGCAACATGGATGAGTTTGGAGAAAATTATGTTGAGTGAAATAAGCCAGACAAAGAAAGAGAATTACTGCATGTTCTCACTCATAACTGGCTGATAGGAAGGGAGGAAGCAATGAAGGAAAGAAAGAAAGACAAGACCACAATGATACACTGAACTTTCAGAAGGAGAGAACAGACCCAAGGATACTAGAGATGGGGGGAGGGAGGGAGGGGGTTTGGGAGGTGATAGGTCATGTAAAGGGCATAAAGAAATATCATGATTTATAAGAATAAATATGCTAATAATAAATAAATTTTTTAAACAATAAATAAATAAATAATTTAAAAAATTCTAAACATGTTAAATTAAAAAAGAAAAAACCAAAATATAAAAACACCCTAAGATAAGACACATATTATTTATAACCACCTCATATTTATAGCCTCATTGACGATATTTATAAACTCAGTGAATCACCAAACTTTTCATTGTGAAAAGGATGAGTCAGAGAAATAGAGAATGATTCTGTTATCGTGTAAACCCCCCACATAAGGGAAAGCTTACCCAGAAACAATTAGCCT
>NW_007731411.1:132597-136414 GCF_000696425.1 Galeopterus variegatus | reverse complement strand
TGATTCTGTTATCGTGTAAACCCCCCACATAAGGGAAAGCTTACCCAGAAACAATTAGCCTGTACCAATAAAAATGTCTGAGATAAAATGTTGTTGTTGCCTCAAATAGAACAAAGAGCAGAAAAAGGACACAGAAATATAAGATATTCACTTTTTTGCATGTTGCTAGAGAAAGCCTCCATTTTCTCATTTGTTTTTCCCTTTGAGAAATCCTGTCCCTTTTATTCTGGTTGATATTTATGGTCTACCAGTTACCAAGTTCTCCCAGTGCATAAATGTGTATAGAGGCTTGACCTGTGTGGCCCCAAACCCAAAGAAAGACAGAACATTTCAGCCAAATATCCAGTCTGTTCTGCTGGATGTTCAATATCTGCACATACGAGAGCAGGAAACCTGTTGACTACACATGCATATTTTAATTTATTTTTAATGCTTATTTTTAAATTTATTTTTAATGTACATTTTTAATGATCTTTTACTCTCTATTTAGCTGGGTCTGCTTATTGGATTTTGAAGGAGCTGCTCCCACCTTGGCAAGAAACACCAGGTTTTGAATTCAAGGAACACTCCACAGCTTTTCTAAACCTTTGCCAAGTTAGATTCTGAATCTTTTGGTTTGACTCATTCAGTGTTTGTATCCTCTGTCTCCATTCCATCACGTCCCTTGATTGAACAATTGATTTTATGATTCATCTACTATTTGTATTTTCCTTTCACTCTTCCGTAGGAGTCTTTACCTGCCTTTATCTTTTGCTTTTCTCTTATTTGCAATTTTCTCTATTGTTGGTTCTTGCTGTGTGCCCTCACAACCATCAGAGACTCTCACCCTGTGTGAGCCCCAGCAGCCGGCCACGTGGCTAGCAGCCTACAGTACAGCGAAAGCGTACTGAGTAGCTGCTCTCACGCAGACTGAAACCGACCTAGTAATATTGCGCCTAAGACCAAGAAATCTGAAAAATGGTTTATGTGCCTTCAGAGTCAAAGTGTCTGGCTTAGAACCTCCTCTGAAAGGACCTTGGTGCTATCAGTGAAGGAGAACCTGGGGGCTGCTGCTTTGCTCGTGTGCCCAGAGCCAGAGCAGCAAAGTGAAGGGGGCAGCGTCTAAAAATCAGGAGGCTCCTGCCAGGGCTGCCTGACCACTGTCTGGGATTTCAGATCCTCAACACCGCAGCTGATGTCTGAACTTTCGAGTGTGTGGAGTGTGTGTCCTCCTGTATAGATGTGTAGGTATAAAATGGGTGACTATGTATCTACGCATGGGTATGTACAAACACACTTCTGTGTGGGCAGGTGTGGGAACGTGTGTACATGGGTGTGCAGATGTGCGTATATATGTACATGTTGTAGGGAAAGTGTTGTATATTCTGAAAGTCAGCACTCAGTAAATATTTCTAGAGTGAATAAATTATTCCATGTATTCAATTCCATAAATATTTATGGAATAGTTTAATGATAATTGGAATCATAATGACTAACAATAATGTTAGCAAGGAAAAACTTCCTGTAGAATATTTGTGAGAAGAGGGGTTTGCCCCAATATCTGCTCAGCTGTTGTCTGTGAGGCAGCTGCTGCATTGTAGGAATACAGATCCACTCTTGCTCCTGTCGCTTGGAGCCTACATTCATTTTCTCATGCTCATTACTGAGAGCTCTGGGCCATTGTTATCCTTCCATTAGATATTGCTACGAATACTACCACACCGATCTCATTAGAGACACTTTATGTAGAAGACCATCCTTCTCTTACTGTCCGGCCCTTAACTCTATACAACTACTAATACAATTCTGTTGTGCTAAGACTTTTTACTAATGTTTGGACATAACTAAAGGGAATTATAACATTGGGAGTAAGACCCTTAATATCAGATGTTCAACAGATTGTTTTTAGTAACCAAGGGGAAAAAATAAGCTATATCACTTGCAGGAGACTGATTATGGGTGGATATATCAGAGAGCTCTCCATTCCTGTAAGCCTTAACGGTGCGAGTCTCAGGAAAACCCCATCTGTCTGCAGAGACGGGTCTCCCTCTAGACCCTTCCTCTTCCCTCTAACTTAGTGAACAGCAGTCATGATTATGTACAACTGTGTACATTTCCTAAAGCCAGAGTTGCTTTATCAAGACCAACGTTATATGGGACTTCTGTAGAACAGTTCAGGGTAGGTGTTTGCATCCCAAGACTGGTCGCTTTTACATCTCTCAGTCAGCATGAAATAAATACATACAATCACATTTTTCTTGGGGTCTTTTGGTCTCATGTGGAAAAACCTTGGGCTGAATTATCCCCAACACATACACACACAACACGTGCACACATCCCTCCCAGGTCGGATAAGAATTCTCAGAGACAATGCAGCCTAAATGATAAAAGAGGAACACTTTCCTAAGGCACAAATGCGTAGCAGATTGTTCCTGCTTCCAGGGGGCAGTATTTGCATTATGAAGCATTTTCCACTTCTTTTCCCTCCTGTCCCTTTTCCTGTCATGCTATGGTCCATGACAAGGGACTCACTTAAGCATATGAAATGGGGCTCGTAACAGTGTCATTGAAAACAGCTCTCATTTATCTCTAGTCACTTGCAATGAGCTATGCAAAGACCAGGAGCATACTTTCAATTTATAGTTTTATATTTCTCTTTGACCACATCTAATTCTTATTATGGGCTTCTTTCCTTCAGTAGTCTCTGAGGGGGAAAGGAAAAGTGTAAAGATATATTTCCCCATCTCCAGGGAGCAATGGGGAGCAGAAACACTCTTNACTATACAAACATTTATTTGGAATAACAAAAGACCACGAATAGCCAAAGCAATGCTGAGCATACTTTCAATTTATAGTTTTATATCTCTCTTTAACCACATCAAATTCTTATTATGGGCTTCTTTCCTTCAGTAGTCTCTGAGGGGGAAAGGAAAAGTGTAAAGATATATTTCCCCATCTCCAGGGAGCAATGGGGAGCAGAAACACTCTTCCCATTATAGTGATAATTAACCTTAACTGATAGAGTAGTTTATTATGTACAAAGAACTTCTACAACCCTTTGCACCTGAAACAATAAAAAACTTTTTAAAATAACGAAGTGGTTCCACACATGTTGTTTCACTTAATGAGTTATCTGGAACCTGCATAGCAATAGCAACTCTCGCCCCCAAAGAGCATAAGGCGATTCATCTAAGGCCCTTGGAGTGTGTCTTGTGGAAGGATGTTTGAGGGATAACTGCCTTTCTACCCATTTCTAAGGACAGTCATATAATTGCTCATTAAGTTGTCTGTCCCTTTATTGAAAGTTTGACCTTATAGCTGTACCTCAATTATTTTGAATCCACGCACTGTTAACATGCTAATAGGGAGGAAAAAGGTCTTTACCCCCTGCAATCTCTGCATTTCATTCTGTGCCTGGCCTGGCGTGCTCTCCTTCTGAGCCACAGGTCAGGGTGAAGGGGGCTGGCTGACCTTATTTTACCTCTTAGGAAGTCACTGGTTACATACATGAAAGGTGCATTTCCCCATTTAAAAAGAAACTTTAAAAATGTTTAAATCATCCAGGTTGCCTTTTACATACTCCATTATGTAAAACAGCAGTAATGGTGGCACCATGTGAAAAGAACTGTGGCAGGTCAGACACAGAGAGCAGAAGCAGGAAGGACTTTACGAGGTTTATAAATTTTGCACCTTCATACATTTAATAAAAAGCTTGTGTCTAAATTATGAGAATGTTCTTGAGAATGAGGCATGGATTTTTGCAACCGTTAGTATCTGAGGATATTTTAACTGCAAAATAATAACTTGACTGGAACTTCTTTGAGTTGGTAAGTAGTAA
>NW_007731411.1:99476-132393 GCF_000696425.1 Galeopterus variegatus | reverse complement strand
AGGATATTTTAACTGCAAAATAATAACTTGACTGGAACTTCTTTGAGTTGGTAAGTAGTAAAAATGACAAGGGGCATTCAGAGAGCTTTTCATTGTGCCCATTCATCATCTCAAACTTTAATACAGTCAGGATTTGCTGAAAAAATAACATACTCCTATATATTAAATGCTGGGAGTGTTATAACTTTGAATGTTCTTGGACACTATCTATCCAATTACATATGTTCCTCCAGAAATTCAGCTGAGATTACTGGCATTGCAGTTGATAGAAGTGATTTCCGACTATTCCTTTTTGCAGATAATGACTTCTGTGCTTCCTTTCACTTTCTTTCTAGTAGAGCTTATGGATTACTTATTACTCTCAATCATGGCTATGTGGGATTTTCTGAGAGTGAAGAAAACTACCATTGAGTTGCCTGTAAGAGGAGAAAATCAGAAGCCTTTCCTTGGGCAGCACATACCTATAAATAATGTTGCAATGTCAAATTTAGATAATTAATTAAACAAATCATTGTGTAGTGAAAAGGACATCCAGTTTAAATGCAAAAGAGCAGCAAGGAAAAAACAAAGCAAAACAACACACGGGGTTGAGTCTGGGCTTTGTCATTTATTCTGTAGCCTTGGCAAGCCATATTCCTTCTCTGAATTACAGGGTCTTCAGTAAAAAGTAAGGCAAATTATCTCACAGAATCATTTTGAAGGTAATTAAGGGGATGAATATGCATGTTCTCTATGTACTAGAAATTATATACAATTTCTAATTATAAGCACAATTTATTAACTCAAACAATATTAATTGAGGTCTTTCTGAGTACCAAGTATTGTGTTAAACACTGTATAAGAAATAAAAAGATGAGAAAAGACATAATTTCTGCTCTCAGGGAGTTTACAGTCCATAATAATATTAACTGTTAGTGTTTACAGGGCATTGTGTGCCCAACACTGAATAAAGTATAATTTAAAAAATAAACAAGAATAAGAAGGAACCACATACAGCAGAGACTTTGGGTAGGCTAATTGTAGGAGCTGAGTTTGCATCTGGACCTAATAAGGTTCTTGCCAAATTCAGTGGAAACTTCAGAATGGCCAAAAGAAATAGTGTATGTAAGGACCACACTCTTTTTCCCTAAGAAGAAGACTCTAGCAAGGGTCTATGGTGTGTACCACCTGCCTGGTGAGAGGGATCTTAAGACCTATACGACTGGCTGCACATGTGCATTTCAGAGCCCCACAGTGGCTACCTCTAGGTCTGCATGGACACAGTCAAATCATAGCAGAAGCTTGCTTGTGACCTCCCGGGGAACATCTGTGTGGCTGGCCATGAATTATGCAGCCTGCAAAACCCAGAGGCAAAGATGGCTATGACAGGGGTTGTGTTAAGTCTTGTGCCTCACAGGACAGAGATCACAATGGCTGCTTAAAAATAATTTCTTGTCTATGATTCTTTAGAAAGTAGATATCTTAGTCTAAAAACCACAGTGGATAGGATTTGGGTTAGATATTATTGAGATGGTGACTGAGCCAGTCTAACATCCAGGGAAAAACATGTGTTCAGGGGTAGGTATTTTTGTTTAATTTTTACAAACAACTTTGTGTTAGGTACTATTACTAGCCTCATATTAAAAACCACAATTTAGAGGCTTAGAGAAGGTCATACTGTTTGTGTGGCTGGGATTCCAATAAAGACACTGCTTTTAACCATCATATAAACACTTAGGAGAGCACCAAACTCAGCCCTAAGGAATTCCACTGGGGAGGTGATTTGCTGCAACAAACTCCAAAGAATGATGAGGCATCCTTCAGGAATGGGAATGGCCATCTCAGGGAAAGGGACTGTCTTGAGCAAAGGCACACAGACAACAGCAAGCAGATGGGGAACCTAAGAAGGTTGGCATGGTGTCGAGGACTGAGGCTTCAGGGGGTATGGAGGCCAGGGTAGGCAGGCCGTGGTTTGCCATTTTAAGGAGTCTGCCCTTTATCCTGTAGGATATGGGGATTCATCAAAGGTTTTTAAGTAGGGCAGCGACAACTTTGGATTTTAAATTTAGAAAGATGAGCCCCAAGGACTACAAAGGAAGAAGACTTACAGTAGGGGGACCCATGAGGCGGATGAAGTACCAGAGGATAAATGAAGAGATGACTGATGATTTGTAATCTCCTTCTTCTTGGCATTTACATAATGGTGTAACCAGAAGGTAGTGGGTATAAGACGTTTAAGGAGAAACTCCTGAGGTGCTACATCTAGGGAGTGTACTCACAGTGTAGTATAGGAAGTCTGATGAATCTTGTACTTGAACATTGGGAAATTCATTTTCAGTTTGGAATGAACCATGATGTTACTCTTTCTATTAGAAAGAACAAATTACCTCCATATTTTCCCATGAACATACGTGCACATGTGCTCACACACACACACACACACACCACGCACAAATTACCTCCATATTTTCCCATGAACATACGTGCACATGTGCTCACACACACACACACACACCACGCACACACACACACACACACACACACCACACACTGCAAGGCAGAACCCTGTGTCAGTGTACATAAAAAGAGATGGAAACTTCCAAGGCCTCTCTGAAATAAGTTGATGTGCCCAGATTTTGTAAGATCATATTTAAATAAGTGTACTTGATAATAATGCTACTCTAAAGTGTGAACTTAGAATAATTACAGCTAGAAACAGAAATCTTTGCATTGTTATTAAATGCCTCTTAAAGTGAAATCACAATTCCAATGGAGGTTATGTGGGACAAGAACAGTGTTTAACACATAGATCATCTGCAGAATCTGAACAATGGAAGGAGAGACCTTATTTTTTAGTTAATGTGTTTCAACATAACTTAATATTAAGACTACAATATAGAATAAATTAGCAGGAAGCCTAAGCACTAGATGTATCAAATAACGGGTTTGTTTTCATTAATAAATAATTATTTAAGAAATAATGACATTGTTAATTATTGAAAATGTCTATAATGCTTAAAAATAACTTGTTGTTAATGTTAATTACATGAAATGGGAGGACCTAGATGAATTAACTGACAATCAATCATATACTAGTTTACTGAATAGTTTATTTGTTTACCTTGGAATGACCAATTGGCCCAACTCCAATTCTACAACAGCAAATGACCAATGCAGCAACTTGCTGAAGAATTTATTCATTCAATATTCAGTCCACCAAAAAAACATCTGTTTTATTAACTACTTAGAAAGTTTGTAGCAATTATTCATGTTTTACTGAGATTGGCCCAAAGTTTTGTGCATATTTTGCGTTACATTTTGTGAATTTTGACTTTCATTGTAATATGTAGCATGACTGTCAAGGAATTTATAAGTGAACAGGCGGACTCTCTCTCCAAGAACATTTTAAATCCAATCTTCTGCCTTCTTTGCTTTCCTCAGTACACAGATATATTTTCTTCAGTAGAGGAGAAAGCAGGGAGTTGTACACAGGATCTGTGCTTGAGAATGATTTTGTACAAGTGACTTCATATGCTCATCATGCGTGCATGCATCACTCAGACGCATACATGTCCACACCCCTGCAGACGTGGAGGCTGTTCTTTATTCTTGGGTAGTCTTTGTAAATTGGTTATATTACAGAGTAAAACAATGCTGTATTTCTCGTCTCAAATGACCTCTACTTATCAAGATATTATGTACTAATATGTTGTGTCTCTATTACCGTTTCCATTAGTATTAAGTAATCTATGTTATCATTATAAATAGAGTAATTAAGTTACTTTTGTATGGCCTATTCCTTACACACAGTTTACAGTATCATAATATATATTTGTCAGCCTCACTAAACACGCCAAGTCTGTGTAGATGTTGTAGGTGTTTGTGTAAGATGTGTGTATGTGTGCTGATTTGGTGAGTGTGTGATATGTGCAGGTGAATGAATTAAATATTCCCATTCTTGGTGTGTTACTTGGGTATGACCCCTTTTCTCTCAATCAGAAAAGCAAGTCGGTAAATTAATGAAGTAGAAATGGCAGTAACCTGGATTGAAAATATACTCAGTGAAAGAAACCTATCCTCTTTTTCATAAAATACTTTGTCACCTGCCTGACAGAAGAAATTGCAATCCAAAATTATATATTAAATACAATCCAAAATAAGTATTTAACATTAACCATCCTCGAGGAAAACAAAACTACTACAAATTTTATAATTGGTTAATAGAAACTTTTAAAAAGTGAATCAATAATTTAACAAATTGTTCATTTGGTGAGTCACTGAGCTAGTGATTATTGAAGAATTAGTTGGCTTGGAAATTTTTTTTTTTTTTTTTTTTTTTGTCTTTTTCCCTGTCCGGCAACGGATCACAACCCTCAGTGCCGCCCCCGTACCGGACCGGGCCCGGCAATGGGATTGCAACCCTCGGCGTTGCCCCCGCGCCTCGCTCAGCCAGTGAGCAGGAACCGGTCTGTATGTGGGATCCGAACCCTCAGCGGGAGCGCCGCCGCGCTTCCCAAGCGGCGCACTAGCGCAGTGCGCCACCGGGCCGGCCCCATTGGCTTGGAAATTTTTTTTTTTTTTTGTCTTTTTCCCTGTCCGGCAACGGATCACAACCCTCAGTGCCGCCCCCGTACCGGACCGGGCCCGGCAATGGGATTGCAACCCTCGGCGTTGCCCCCGCGCCTCGCTCAGCCAGTGAGCAGGAACCGGTCTGTATGTGGGATCCGAACCCTCAGCGGGAGCGCCGCCGCGCTTCCCAAGCGGCGCACTAGCGCAGTGCGCCACCGGGCCGGCCCCATTGGCTTGGAAATTTTGATGGGTGATCTCTATAGCAATGTCACAGTGGTCTTGCCAGAAACAATTTAATTGTATGTTTACTAGATTTAAATACATTAGTAGATAATAATTACTTGAAAGTATTTGAAGATACCATGGATTGGAAATTTATAAATGTGTTTCATGCAGGAAGAAGAATTAAGAAACAAAAGGAAGAAAGAAGTTGATAATAAATTAGAAAAGCACACATTTTTCAGAACAGGTCAGCAGACTTTTGCTTACGTCTTATTGGCCAGAGTTATGTCATATGGTTAATCTTAGCAACAAGAGGATTTGGGAAATGTAGATTTTTGCTTGGCACATTATTTTCTCAAATGCACCTGGAGTTCTGATCATAAAGAAGAAAGAGAAATTGGACATTGGAAAACTCTCTGCCAGAACTGAAGTTTCTCTTTCTCACTGTCTTTTTTGGTTATTTTTTATTCATTACTCTACTGACTTTTTTTTTTTTTTGTATTTAAGTTGTTACTTCCTCCCTCCTCTGCCGCCCTCCCCACTGCATTATATTAGCTTAAAATCACAGCAGTTCTGAGTAGAAAGAATATGGATCATCTTATTCTACCTCTTTATTTCACTGATGAAAAAGTGAGGCCTGACATGGCTCTTTCTTGCCCAGGGCCACACAGTGAGTCGCAGGATCCAGAGCACAGCTCCAGTCCAGTCCTCTCCCCCATGGACATGCTGCCTCGGGGGAACAAGGAAACAAAACCAAATGGGCAAATTTTCTTTTTTGGTTATTCTAAATACAAACCTCAGTTACCAACTGCTTTAAATTTTAATTTACTAGCATTGCTATTGTGAAGTTCAGTTTCTAGACAGCTGAGCATAATTGTAACACATTACCAGTTTTTCTTATTACACTTCCTACAAACTTTGTTTTAGGATCATGGGGCTGCCAGAGTGGGAAGGAGGGTTCGTGGGGGTTTCCCTTCACTCATTAATCAAAAAGATTAAATGCCAATATGTAAGAATAACTTCATGGAATGCCACAAAAAAAAAATTGTCAAAAAAACCCCCACATCCCCCCCCCAGACTAAGATTTGCAGCTTCCTTCCGTCTTTCAGATGTTTGTAAGATTGCTTACTAAAGGCTGTGTGATATAGTGGGAAGGCTTTGAGTAAGGATCTGAGGATGTGGTTCTCTTGCAGTTTCCTTGAAATGAATGATCTCGTGCAGGTCACTTTTTTTTTTTTTTACTCTCTTCTACAACGAGGAGAAGTTGGACTGGAATCAAGATCTCAGCTGTGGTTGCACATTGGAATCACTGAAGAGTGTTTAATGTAATCAATGTCTATGTTCCCCCAACTATTTTGGTTTTGTGGGTTTTCAGTGTAGGGCATAGGCACTGGCAGTTTTTGTGAAGCTCTCTAGGAGATGCTGATATGTAGCCAAAACGGAAATCCACTGGGCTAGAATGAGAACCAATATTTCTACTCCAAATGTGGTCCACTGATGAGCAGCGTCACATATCCTGAGATCTTATCGGAAATGCAGAATCTCACATTCCACTCCAGACTGCCGAATCAGAATCTGCAAGAACCTCACGTGATTCAATACACTGTGAAGTTTGAAAAGCACGGTGGGATTCCTTTTAGCTCTCTCATTTCATGATTCTATAATATTGGGTTGCTTTCTAGCTCAAAAACCTTCAGTAACTCCCCATGCGATCTAAATTCTTCAGCCCAATGTTTAAAGCTCTTCATAACCTAACCCCACCTTCTCTCCAACCATTCCTTCTTCATTGCCTTTTTGGTCTCTTAAGGACATGGTTTGGGATGAACTGGAAACATGTGGTTTTGCCCTGTAGATCTTTTGCTCTGAGTTACACAGCTATTTGGTTAACCATAATAAATATCTTTGCAGCCCTTTACAATTTACAAATTACCATTCTCATTTAGCCCCACAACTGCCCTATGAACGAGGCACACAGGGAGTGGGATTGCCCCAATTTGGAGCTGCTGAAGCAGGCTTGGAGAGGTGGAGTGATCTGGTAGTGATGTGTGCTGTTCTTCCAAGGGCTGGTTTCTGTTCCATCTCCCTCAGAGGCATATGGGGCTACTTATCAATCCTGTGGGGTCCTCGGCCCCACCACGGCTGGAGTCTCCAGGGGTTGAGGCCCAGGATCCTGCAAGCTTTATAACTCCCTGGGGAAATTCTTAAGCATACCAGAGTATGAGAAGTACCTTGTAAGGAAATATCTTGTGGCCCTATTGAGCACTCATCTAAATCTCAGGATGGCCATGCTTTGTCTGTTTCCCAAGAAAAAACTCTGAAACTGGGTATGCTATTATAGCTTTTGAGAAAGTTCACACCACTAAGTGCCACAGCAGGCCAATTGATGTGATGTCTGCATGGAATGTCCCTGGAACCTTTATTTCGAAATGGTTGTATAAATGCCCCTGAGATTCAGCAAGGCTTGGGAACTACATCCTACGGCCCAGTTGAAACCAGACTGGAGTATTTTTAGAAGGTTTGAGTTAGCAGAGAGAATAATTTGTAATTGGATAATCTGACCCGTTCAGATTACCTCTCTGCCTCATCCTCCTCAAGAGGAGTGCCCTGAAGCTCATCTAAATGCCCCGAAGTCCTTACAGGAGAGAGTGAGGCTCAGAGAGAGTCATCGACATTCTGGTTTTCTGTCTGAGGCCCTGTCACTCATCTGATGCCCCTATCTTAGGAGACACCAGGCTGCACACAGGCTACAGCCTTAGCCAGTAGCTACTGAGATAGGTCAACTGGTGTCCACTTGAAACCGCACTTGTCCCTCATACGATGTTAGAGTAGAAATAAGTCCTCTCATTTTATTGCACGTTTCCATCACAAAGCACATTCACATGCTTTTATCACGTTAATCCTTACAACAAACCTGTGCAGTGGATGTCATCACCCACATATCGCAGATGACGCGACTGATGCCAAGAGGCAGAAAGCGCTCGGCACTCACGGCCGATGAATCTCAGAGCTGAGCAGACAGCCCGGCTTCTGCCTTCAGGTCCCCGCTCTCCACTGCACATGCTCTCACGGTGGCCCAGCGACGACGACTCAGGCCATTGATCCCACTCTCAGGTGGCAGGACTGAAGTTACAAGCAGAAGCCCGAAGTCACAGGGCTAGTAAGCAGGAAGGCCGGGGTTCAAACCCGGTTCTCTCCAGCTCTAAAGCCAACTGCTGTTTTTATTTTATGACTCTGCATACATTTTCCTTTTAAAGGCTTGAATCACAGACTGGGTTTCTCAAACATTTTTGACTTCAACCCGTGGTAAGAAGTCATCATGGTTCGGTGTGTGTGCCTGTGCACACTCTCATGCACACACACATTACCTGTGCACACACACACACACACACACAACTAAAACAAGTTTTTTGAAGTCATACTCGACTGCCATACACTTGATTTTCTCTTTCATCCTCTCATTTACAAAATGCTGGTCATGAACCATGAAATTTGTTCCATAACCCACTGAAGGGCCGTGACCAACAGTTTGAAAAACACTCTTCGGTGTGCTCTAATACTAGCTCGTGGTGTTTTATATCTTTCCCACGAGGTCAAAACCACAAGTGGAGAGACCGAAGCACATCCCTCAGTCATGCCCTGGGGCTTGATCAGCTCGGCACCTCCTCTGGGTTTCCTCTGGACCTGGGGCTCCTGGCCGCCCCCAGGCTGTGGTCAGACACACTAACTGCAGGTACACTAGCTGTCAGGGAGTGCCAGCAGCTGCACAGGGGCTCCCAGTTAATGAGCACATGGCTCACAGCTTACTTTTCTTGACAACTGTGAACAGTAATAAAAAAGTGAGCAAACAGGGAGAGTTTAGTGTGTTTATTGCTGCTATTGAGAAAATAATGTGATAATAAACAGGGCCAGTAATGGAAATTGCTTCTAAGAATAAAATGATGTTATTATGAGTTACATGAAGCCATCAGAAAGCGGCTCCTCTCTCCACGTGGGGACTGCCTGGCTGGCTGGCACTGCTGGGCCTCTGCCTGCTGGAGACTTGCTCTGTGCTCCATGCGCCTATTTAACTTTTAGCATCACTGACTTCTTGGCTTTACTGATCTTTGGAAACCGGGTGGCTTAGGCAGGTTGCATTTTAATTAGTGTGTTTAATCCCCTGGCCTGGGTGTTGGAGCCTGTTACCTTCCTTCACGGTCTCATTAGGTCTGGATGAGGAAACTCTTCTTTAGGATTTGATGGAGGAATTAACCCTGAGCACGGTTTAATGGTCTATGGAAGAGAATCACCTTTTCTATCAGCTAAAAGCCAATACTGTCGTAACACAGGCATAGGAGTAAAATTAATGTTTGAGAGCTTAGCTCCTGTACTAATTAGAAAGAAAATGACAAAACAAATGTCAGGCTTGACGAGCTGAGTTGGCTCTGATGACACCCAGACATTCACAGGGTAAGAACAAAATTCCCTTTAAACCCTCCCCTTTGTACTTTGTGCAAAATTTTAACTTATAACCTGTCTTTTTTAAAAAAAAACTATGTTTGCTCACATTCTTCTTTCTGCTGGGAATCTTTCAAAATCCAGCTTCTCCTGTCAAAATCTTGCTCATCCCTCAATGTCCCTCCTCACTGTGACAAAGCACAGGAAGCCATGCCAAACCGCAGGGGGCTCTTCCTTCCCTGCATCATCCTCTAAATGGTGACCACTCTGT
This sequence comes from Galeopterus variegatus, assembly GCF_000696425.1. Taxonomy (NCBI): domain Eukaryota; kingdom Metazoa; phylum Chordata; class Mammalia; order Dermoptera; family Cynocephalidae; genus Galeopterus; species Galeopterus variegatus. Next base: position 122,918 of record NW_007731411.1, on the reverse strand, counting down.
TAGAGAACTTGCCATGGTCTCCTGAGTGTCAAGCTAATTGCATCACACCCATTTTAGCTTATAAATTTGTCATTTCAAGCTCTGGTCCTCATTCATCTCTGTTCCCTCTACAAAGGATGGCCCAGGGTACAGCAGAGGCCAGGTGGGTGCATGATGGGGCAGGAGATCTGAGTCAAGTGGAATTAACAATAGGGTCTCTGTTATGCCTCATGAGGCTGGGGCTGGGGGAGAGCAAGAGAGGCACATGGCACGCATACTCTAAGCACTTGCGTGACCCCGAGAAGGAGGCTGTCCTTATATCTTGCACCCGAGCCACCTCTCTTGGGGGAATAAAATGGGACAAGTCTGGAGGTCTCCCTTGAAGAGGCATTTGCTGGATCCCTTTTGTGATGACCTCCCTCTGCCACGGTTCTCTTTAGGGCTGTAATTCTGCAGCTTCCCTCTTTATCTCAATCCAATGCAGGGTGGGGGTGGGGGATCCAGGTTCAGCAAACACTTTGGATCTTATTCCCAGTGAAACGGGAAATGCTAGGCAGGTGTTGATCAGGAGGGTGACATAATGTGATTGACATTTTCAAAGATCCCTCTGGCCTATGTGGATTGTTAATGACCTGAAATTCTGCACAGCGTCCCTCCACCCCCCTGTAACAGCTAACTACCCTTTTACACACAAAAACGAAGGTTTGTAGCACATAGAATGCATAGACGACTCCTTGATTTGTAGATATTCTTTATGTGTTTCTTCTTGGATGGAAACTTACTGTTAACTTAAAAAAAAAAAAGTCCTGCTTTTCGTTTGGAGCACATATTTATGGTACTCTTAATAATAGCTGTAAATTGTTTTTTATTTCTCTTTTTCTCCTCGTTTATGATGCCCCCGTGCCATTTTACATTCACCCAATGTATGTTTGGCTTTTGGCTGTGCCCTTTTCCAAGAAAATTGAATGTAAGTCAAGTGGCTGAAGGAGCAGATACCATTTCTTTGAATTTGTCACACAGAGAACATGCTATTTTCTGATGTTGAATTTTATTTGGAATTTGGATAGCAGGTGTCTTTTGGGACAAGAACAATCTTTCACAGACCTTGAACGTAATCTAACATAGAAAACTATCATAGCAAATATAATCTCTGGCTTTTACTGGAGTCACCAGTCAGTGGGGAGTCAGTAAAGATGGTCCCAGATGTCCAGTCGAGTATGTTCCCTTTTCATAATAACCTTCTGTAGACACCCCCACCCCCGTCTTCTCTTCTGCGCCTTTGGTCTGCCTGAGAAAGTGGATTTAGCAAAACAAAGATGAGGTATTTGGGAGGGAGAAAATAAGAGGGGAGTGAGGGCAGAGAAAGAGGCCGTGCACGTGTGTGTGTGTGTTTGTGTGTGTGCACATGTGCACGTGTGTGTGTGCATGCGTGCATGTGTGTGTGTGTTTGTGTGTGTGCACATGTGCATGTGTGTGTGCGCGTGTGTGTGTTAATTTCTTCCAGTGATGAGAGTGGGTTTATCTGAGGGTGATGCCTCCGCTTTAAGTTCGTGGTTATCTAACCAGGTTGATAAGCTCACTTGGGCAATTGGTTGAAAGGACAGTTGCAAACAGTTATGGGTTGAATTATGTATCCCACAGATTCCTGTGTTGAAGCCCTAATCCTCAGCACCTCAGGTGTGACTGTGTTTGAAAATAGGGTATTTGCAGATGAAATTAGTTAAGTTAGAATAAGGTCATACCAAATTAGAATGGGCTCCTAATCCAACATGGCTGGTGTCCTTACAAAAAGGAGACAGGCATACACCCAGGGAGAACGCTGTGTAAGGATGAAGGCAGAGGTCAGGTGCCAGAGAAGCCAGTAATGTCACAAATGGCCAGCAACCACTGAAAGCTAGCAGGGAGGCTTGGAGCAGGGTCTCCCCATGGCTTTGGGAGGAAGCAATGCTGCGTACACCTGGTCTCAGGTTTCCAGCCTCCAGAACTAGGAGACACATTTCTGTTGTTGAAGCCACCTGGTTCGTGGTACTTTGTTCCAAAAGCCTTAGTTCCCACTGAATGCAATCTCTGGGGTTAGACCCAGGGATCTGGCCTCTCTGGGGCTCTTCAGGAGCCCTTTGGTGTATCTGAGGATGGGAGGGGTGCCCAGTGCCATCCTCCCTGGCTACCGTGGCTGGGTAGCCACAGACACCCTCACATCTGAGTTCCTGCCACCCTTGCTGACTCACTCAGTATTTTTTCAGGGGTCTGTGGGATGCATGGACATGTTGCAACCACTGAATGAGGCAGTCAAGATGGGATTATTCACTTATTAAAAGAGATATTTGCTGACATTCCTGTGGTTGGAAAAAATGCTGGTATACCATCGTACTGCATAATGTCACACACAGAAAAGCCAAACGTATGACTCTTCTCAGCACCGAGGCTTGCACTGACTGCACACAAGTGCACAGGTTGTTAGAGATGCTAGTATTTCCAATTTCGAAGAATTTGAATGTACTCTGAAAACTATGGTTTCCTGGGTTGCCAGTTAACTAAAAAGAAAGTGTTCTTCATTCTAAAATGTCTATGGCACTCAGTATTCTTTCTGACAAGCAGGTCCCACCAGGCCCATTTCTGTTTCCTGTAGAACTCAGTAAGCAGCTGGGAGAAACTTCTTCCCAGACAAGCCCAGTTAACAGTGTATATAAAGAAACCAAAGGCTGGAGGGACCTTCTTATTTTTCTTCTGGCCAATCTGACCTCTGAGACCAAGCTTCTTATCCGACAGCACTGGCTTTGCTATAGTTATCATTGTGGGATCATTTCTATTATAAGTTTACGTCTCAGGAACCTTTAGCTTTCTTCAACTCGCCCTTTGGGCTGGAATTTATCAGCCTTGTTCTGAGCCCAAAAGTGATTTTTTTTTCTCCTGGAAATTTGGTAAACTTGTGCTTAGCCATTTTTATTCTGTTGAAGCATGAAGGATAGTTATCATGCTCTGAAAATTGTTTAGATGCTTTCCACCCACCACCAGCCAAATAACAGGAGTGATTTTTTTTTTTTTTTTCAAGTGAAAATTTTCCATGGCCTCTTTTGAGTGAAAGAACTGCTTCTTTGTCACAGTGGGAGATTTTCTCTCTAGCCTGAAACAGTATGGAAGGAGTGTGGGCTGTGCAAAAAGACAGACTTGAGTTTGCATCTCCCTGTTCCGATTACTATTTGTGTGATCCTGGGTAAGATATTTAACCCAATAACACCTTTCAAGTTTATGGTGAGGACTGAAGTTGATATGTGTAAAACAACCGAGGGGTGGTATAAGTTTTTGGCTCTCAAACCTGGATGCCTGGGGAGCTTTTTTTGTTTTTAAGTAGACTTTATTTTTTAAAGCAGTTTTAGGCTCCCAGCAAAACTAGGCAGAAGGTACAGAGAATTCCCGTGAGCTCCCTGCCTCTACTCACGCACAGCCTCTGCCATTATCAACGTCCCCCACCAGAGTGGATTTTGTTACTATCGATGAGCCTACACTGACACCTCATTGTCACCCAGAGTCCATAGTTTACATTAGGGTTCACTCTTGGTGGGGTACATTCCATGGGTTTGGGCCAATGTATAACAACATGCATCTATCTACCGGTATAGTATCATACAGAATAGTTCCACTGCCCTAAAAATCCTTTGTACCCTGACTATTCATTCCTTGCCCTTAAAGCCCAGCCATTACTGATCCCCATAATTTTAGAATGTCATGTAGTTGAAAATTATACAGTGTGTAGACTTTTCAGACTGGCTTCTTTTACTTAATAGCATGTGTTTAAGTTTCCCTCATGTCTTTTCATGGCTTGATAGCTCATTTCTTTTTATTTTTTATTATTGTATTTTAGTTCAGACTTTAATTCACTGAAATGATGTAGTTGAAAGTACATCTCTCATCCACCTTACAGAAATTCTGATTTTAAATGTGTGTATGAAAACCTATTGAAAAAATAATCATTGGAAAAAAGGTAAGTCATCAGTATGAAACTGATGTAAAAGACATTGATACGTCATTCCTACTTTAGAATTGAGTTTAATTCACTAAAATGAAGCAGTTAAATGTACATGTCTCCCATATGTGGATGACATTCAGATTTTAATTTTTTTTCCATTGTTTTTGCTTGTTTGTCTGTTTCTAATTCATTTTTTGAATTGAGGCCTAATTGATTATACATTTTTACGGGATGCAGAGTTGACTATCAGTACTTGTATACAGTATGTGATGATCAAATCAATGTTATTACTATGTTCATCACTGCAAATTATAATTATTCTTTGTGTCCCTTACCAATTACTCCCTAACCTCCCTCTCCTTTTCCACTTCTAATAACTATAGGTCTGTTCTCTCCTTTGAAAGTTCAATGTTTCTTTGTGGTCTTCCTTCCTTCCTCCCTCCCTCCCTCCCTCCCTTCCTTCCTTCCTTCCTTCATTCCTTCCCTCCTTCCTTCCTCCCACTTATGAATGAGGACATGTGGTATTTCTCTTTTTGTGCCTCACTTATTTCACTCAATGTAATTTTCTCCAAGCTCATTCAGGTGGCTGCAATGGCAGATTTCATTCTTTTTTTATGGCAGAGTAGTATACCATGGTGTACGTTTTCCTTATCCAGTCGTCCATCAATAGACATTTAGGTTGGTTCTAAATCTCAGCTGTTATAAATAGAGCTGCCATGAACATAGAAGTGCAGGTATCCCTTCGACATGATGATTTTCATTCCTTTAGGTATATACCCAGCAGTGGGATTGCTGGATTGTATGGTAGTTCTATCTATAGTTGTTTGAGAAAACTCCATACCATTTTCCATAATGTCTGTGCTAATTTACAGTCCCACCAACAGTGTAGAAGGTTTTTCTTTTCTCCACATCCTCACCAGAATTTGTTATTCTCAATCTTTGGGCATCCTTATCTTATTCCTGTTTTTAAAGGAAAAGCTTTCAGTTTTTCCCCATTCAGGATGATGTTGGCAGTTGGCAGTGGGTTTGTCATGTATATCTCTTATTATGTTGAGATCATTTCCTTCTTTACCTAATTTGTTAAAGATCTTTATCATGAAGAGATGCTGAATTTTGCCAAATGCTTTTTCTGCATCTATTGAGATAATCATATGGTTTTTGTCCTTGCTTTTGTTGATGTGGTGTATCACATTTACTGATTTGCATAGGTTGAAACATCCTTGCATCCCTGGGATGAATCCCACATAATCATGGTGTATAATATTCTCGAGGTATTGCTGTATTCTGATTGCTAATATCTTGTTGAGAATTTTGGGTCTATGTTCATCAAAGATATTTGCCTGTAGCTTTCTTTTTCTGTTGTGTCTTTGTCTGATTTTGGTATCAGGGTGATATGGGCCTCCTAGAATGAATTTAGGAGAATGGCCTTGTTTCAATTTTTTGGAGTACTTTGAAAAGAATTGGTGTTAATTCTTTTTTAAAGTTTTGGTAGAATTCAGCAATGAAGCCATCTGGTCCTGGGCTTCTTTTTGTTGGAAGACTGTTGATAACTTTGTCAATCTCATTGCTTGTTATTGGTCAGTTCAGGTTTTCTATTTCTTCTTGGTTCAGTCTTGCTAATTTGTATGTGTCCAGAAATTTATCCATTTCCTCCAGGTTTTCAAATTCATTGGCATATAGTTTTTCATAATAGTCTCTAATGATTCTTTGTATTTCTGTGATATCAGTGGTAACATCTCCTTTTCATTTATTGTTATTTGGGTCTTATCTCTTCTTTTCTTAGTTAGTCTGGCCAATGGCTTGTCTATTTTGTTTATTCTCCCCCTGCAAATCAACTTTTTGTTTTATTGATTTTTTTGTATCATTCTTTTGATCTCTATTTCATTTAGTTCTGCTCTGATCTTAGTTATTTCTTTCTATCTACTAATTTTGGGATTAGATTATTTGTTTTTCTAGTTTTTTGAGATTTAATGTTAGGTTGTTTATTCAAAGTCTTTCTACCCTTTTGATGTAAACACACTCTGCAGTAAACTTCTTTCTTAGTATTGCTTTTGCAGTTTCCCATAAGTTTTGGTAAGCTGTGCTTGTATTTTCATTCATTTCAAGGAATTCTTTTGATTTCCTCCTTTATTTCTTCTTTGAGTTACAGGTCATTCAGGAGCATGTTGTTTAATTTCAAGGATTTGTAGAGTTTTCAAGTTTTGCTTGTTAACTTCTAATTTTATTCCATGTGGTCTGAAAATATACTTGGTTTGATTTCAATCTTTTTAAATTTGTTGAGACATAATTTGTGACTTAACATGTGATCTATCCTGGAGAATGATCTGTGTGCTGATGAGAAGAATGTATATTCTGTTATTTTTGGATGAAATGTTCTGGATGTCTGTCAAGTCCAGTTGGTCTAAGATGTTGTTTAAATCCAATATTTCCTCTGCTGATTCTTTGTCTAGATTATCTGTCCAGTGCTGAGAGCAGTGTGTTAAAGCTCCCAACTGTTACTATGTTGGGGTTTATCTCTCCCCTTAGATCCAGTAACAGTTGCTTTATATATCTGGATGCTCCGATGTTGGGTGCATATATATTTATATTTAAGTTATATCTTCTTGCAGTATTAATCCTTTTATCATTATATAAAGTCCTTCGTTGTCTCTTTTATAATTCTTGGTTTGAAGTCTGTTTTATCTGGTATAACTGTGGTGACTTCTGCTTGATTTTGGCTTCCATTTGCATGGATTGTCTTTTCTCATCCTTTCATTATTACTATATGTATGTCTTTATTGGTTAAATGAGTTTCTTGCAGGCAGTGTATAGTTGGGTCTAGTTTTTTAATCCATTTGGCTAGTCTATATCTTTTAAGAGGGGAATTTAGTTCAGTTATATTCAGTGTTATTATTGAAAGGTATTACCTTATTCCTACCATTTTATTAATTTCTCTATAGCTTTATATTTCTTATGTTCCTTCCTTTCTCTTTTATTGTTTATCTTTGTTGTTGTTGTTGTTTTTTAGTAAAATAATACATTTTCTTTCTCTTTCTCATTTGTGTATCTGTTCTGCCAGTGGCTTTTATTCTTTCTTGCATATTCATGGTGACATATATCTTTCTTGATTCCAGATTTAGGACACCCTTGAGGATTTGTTGAAGGGCAACTCTTGTGGTGGTGAATTCCTACCGTTCTTGTTTGTCGGGGAAAGATACTATTTGTCTTTCATTTCTGAAGGAAAGCTTTGCTGAATATAGTATTATTGGTTGACAGTTTTTTCTTTTAGCACTTTGAATATGTCATCCTACTCTCTCTTGGCCTGTAGGGTTTCTGTTGAGAAGTCTGTTGTTAACCTGATGGGATTTCCCTTATAGGTAATTTGATTCTTTTCTCTTGCTATTTTTAGAATTCTTTCTTTGTCTTTGACTTTTGATAATTTGACTACAATGCGTCTTGGGGAGGTCCTTTTTGGGTTGAATCAGTTTGGGGATCTTTGAGATTCTTGGATTTGTAAGACCATCTCTCTCCCAATATTTGAGAAGTTCTCAGCTATTATTTCATTAAAAAGGCTTTCAGTGCCTTTTTCTTTCTCTTCTCCTTCCTATACACCTATAATATGAATACTTGTACGCTTAAGGTTATCAGAAAGATTTCACAGGTTTTCTTCATTTTTAAAATTCTTTTTTCTTTTTTCTGGTCCAACTGTGTTAATTCAAAAAGCCTGTCTTCTAGTTCAGAGATTCTTTCTTTTACTTGTTCTAACCTGCTGTTTATGCTCTCAGTTGTATTTTTTTTATTTCTTTGAATGAATACTTCAGTTCCAGGATTTCTGCTTGATTTTTGTTTTTAATTGCTTATATCACTTTGTTGACTTTCTCATATATGTCCTCAAATATTTTTTGACTTCATTGTGATTTCTCTTTTTTCATCCATCATTTTGAGCTTCCTTAGTATTGCTCTTTGGGATTCCTCCTTGGGAAATTCATTGGTTTCCTGTTGTTTGGGGTCTGGTATTCGAGAATTGTAGTATTCTTTTGGGGGAGTCAAACTTCCTTGTTTTTAGACTTTCTCATATATGTCCTCAAATATTTTTTGACTTCATTGTGATTTCTCTTTTTTCATCCGTCATTTTGAGCTTCCTTAGTATTGCTCTTTGGGATTCCTCCTTGGGAAATTCATCGGTTTCCTGTTGTTTGGGGTCTGGTATTCGAGAATTGTAGTATTCTTTTGGGGGAGTCAAACTTCCTTGTTTTTTTTCCTGCTTCTCATATTTCTGCATTGACTTCTGGGCATCTGGTAGTGCAGTCACTTCTTTTAATTCTAGGAGTGGCTTTTGAAGGGGGATACTCTTTCCAGTAGAAGTATTCAATATTGACAGCCAGGTTGGGTATTTTAGATTTAGATCTAGGTGAGTGCATTAGTGCAGCCTTTGTGCAACTTCTTCAACTGTATTCAGTCTTAGAGTTGTTGGTGGGTGCCATTGTAGCCTAGATAGAGGGTCCCTAAGCAGTTTCTGGTTGGAGTGGGTTTCTTGTTGGGTGGGTGATCCACTGTCAGTCAGTGGGTAAATGTACACTGTTTCAGCAGTTCCTGGTAGGTCTGTAGAGGGCCACTGGCTCAGCTGTTGAGTCTGGAACAAGCCTGTGTAGATGCTGCAGGACCCAGTGGCTTTCTAGAGAGTGCTGTGGCGAGGAAAAGCTGCTACCCAGTCAGCTGTTGGTTTGGGAGTAGGTGTACACAGCTGTCACAGGGCCTGGCTACTCTGAATGTGGCTGTCTGATCAGCGCTTGAGCCTGATGCAAGCCTGCAAGGGTGCAGCTGAGGCCAGCAGCTCTGTAGGGGCCTGCCTTGGGGTGTTAGAGCCCCTACTTGGCCTACTGATAGTCTGAGAGCAGATATACACTGAAGCAACAGGTCCTGGAAGCTCTGTAGAGGGCCACTGGCTCAGCTGTTGAGCCTGGAGTGAGGCTGCATGAATGATGCAGGACCCAGTGGCTTTCTGGAGGCGTGCTATAAGAAGGAGAAGCTGCTAACCAATCACTGTTGAACACAATGAGAGCCTGCAAGGGTGCAGCTGGCCCTAGCAGCACATACAGGCCTGCCTTGGGGAGGGGGTGCTGCGTGAGTTCAGATGCTGTGGTCTCAGTCCTACCATCTGTCTGAGGCTCCAGGCAGCCTGCACTTTGGTCCTGTCCACACTTGAGTGAGCATGGCAGAATGCAGGCAGTGCCTCCAGACAAAGGAACTCAGGCTTGCTGTGTCTGGTGCAAGGGTCCAGGCTCCAAATAGCTGGGATTGTGGCCCTACCAGCACCTGTGAGAGCATGTGAAGGGTCTCAGTGGGAGGCAGGGCTGCTGCCACATTAACTATGGGCTATGCAGGCACTTGTGGGTTCAACTCCCATAGGGCGTGCAAGGTGGGCCATGAATGTGGGGAACTGCTGCACAGGCCTGCCTACCTGTCTGGGGGGCAGCAAGTGCTGAGTGAGTTCAGACATGGATCTGAAAAAGACTGGGTGGACTCCCCCGAGGAGGTGGGGATTGCTGGCATTTGTGGTGGTGGTGGGAATAGCTGGAGTCTTTTCCAGCTTAGCTTCTTTTTGCCTGGTTCTGAGCTAGAACCTGCCGAGGGGCTGAGGCTGGATGCTCTGCTCTGATGTCTATGGAGCTGTTCCCTTCTTTCATGCTTCACGAGAGTCTTTGCACTCTCCTGGTGCTCTGCACGGTATTTCCTCAAGTTCAAGTCAAAATATATTTGTTTGTCTGCAGTTTTGGTCTCTTTTTGTGGGGAGGGCACTAGTGCCAGACCTCTCCAGTTGGCCATCTTGGGATAAAAAACTAGCACATTTCTTTTTAGTGCTGAATAATATTCAAATGTGTGAATATACTACAGCTTATTTATCCATTCACCTACTGAAAAATATCTTGGTTGCTTCCAAATTTTGGCGATTATGAATAAAGCTTCTATAAACATCCCTGTGTAGATTTTTGTGTGGGCATAAGTTTTCAGTTCCTTTGGGTAAGTACCAGGGAGTCCGAATGCTGGGTTTTATCATAAGAGCATGTTTAGTTTTGTGAAAAACCACCAAGCTGTCTTCCAAAGCAGCTGTGCCACTTTGCATTCCCACTGGCAATGAATGAGCGTTCCTCTTGCTCCACATCCTCACCAGCATTTGGTGTTGTCAGTGTTCTGGATTTTGGCCATTCTAACAAGTATGTAGTGCTATCTTGTGGTGTATTTTTAATTTGCATTTCCCTGATGACATATGATGTGGAGCATCTTTTCATGTGCTTATTTGCCATCTATATATCTTCTTTGGTGAGGTGTCTTTTAAGATTTCTGGTTCATTTTTAAATCAGGGATTTTTTTTTAAGGTTGAATTTTAAAAGTTCCTTATATTTTTGGATAACAGTCTCTCATCAGATATGTCTTTCTGAAATATTTTCTTTCAGTCTATGGATTGTCTTTTCATTCTCTTGACACTGTCTTTTGTAGAGCATAACTTCTCAATTTTAATAAATTCCAGCTAATCAATTATTTCTTTCATAGATTAGGCCTTTGGTGTCGTATCTACAGTCATCACCATATCCCATGTCACTTAAATTTTCTCACCAGGGGAGCTTTTAAAACAAACTGCCCTTTACCCTAGACAAGATGACTTTGATTTTCTGGGGAGCGAGGCTCCCTATCTGAACAATTTTTAAATGCCCCAAGATTCTGAAGCCCCAGGAGGGGTTAAGAACTAGTGGGCCTAACAAAAAAGAACTTCAGAAGCATTATGCTAACTGAAAGAAGCCAGACACAGATGACCACATTCAGTATGATCCCATGTATGTGATATTCTAGAAATGGCAAAACTGTAATGACAAAAGTCAGAACAGTGGTTTTCAGAGCCAGGGAGCTGGGGAAGGAGATTAATGCAAATGAACACGGGGCAATGTTTTGAAGTGAAAATGTTTATAAATTGATTCGTCAATACTCATCCTCTTGTATACTTCAAAAAGTAAGTTTTATTGTATGTAAATTATACCTCAATTTAAAAAAAGAGCTAGTAGGATAGGTGTTTGAAAACATTTTCCAAAAGTTATATATATATATTTTTTCCTTTTTGTCTTTTTTCGTGACCAGCAATGGATGCAACCCTCAGTGTCGCGCCCGTACCAGACCAGGACCGGCAACGGGATCGCAACCCTCGGTGTTGCGCCCACACCTTGCTCAGCCAGTGAGCGGCTGGTCTGTATGTGGGATCCGAACCCTCGGCGGGAGCGTCGCCGCGGTCCCAAGAGGCGCACTGTAGCAGTGCGCCACCGGGCCGGCGCCCAAAAGTTATATTTTTGATGAGGACAAGCTTCAAACTCTTGAGGCATTACAAGACAGATAGCCATAAGTCCATAATTTGAAATATGCACGTTAAAATGAATGCCTTTGACATGCTTTTAGTTCCAGATATTCAGGTAAGCATACCGAATGGGGTTTGCTGGCTCTTTCATTAATAATGAAGAATAAATATCTGATGATTGGAAAGAGTGTTCATGTGGAGATGAGCACTGGGAATGTATTTGAGCTGAGCTATCCAAACTCTCTGAGGCTTCCAAGAAAATAATCACAGAGAAGTGGAGACTCTTGGCAAATTCCTTCCAAGTACTTTTTCTGTTGGGGCTGGAAGAATGGTGCTCTCCTTTATTCAGATTTGCAAAAGAAGGCTTAAGAACATGAAATGTCTGAAGAGCAAAAACATAAGAAGTGGATCAGTAAATCCTCTGGGGGAGGTTTCAGGCTAGGATGGGTCAAGGCTCTTGCTCCAGTGTTATTATCCAAACATAGTGTTCCATTCTGCTGGTGAACAGAACTCGACTGCACATCTTGGCTTGGTTCTTTAGAACTGTGGTTTTTTAGCACAGAACAGGCCAAAGTGTTTCTCCCCTCTTTTTCTAGTTGTATAACCTTTGACACATGATTTAGACTTTCAGAGTGTTAGCTTCCTCACCTAAAAAATAAGGATGGTGTTATCTACTCTGCAGGGCTGTTGGAAGGAGAACTAGTGATGAATGGAAAGTGCCTGGCATGCACGTGGTGCATGGTGTCAACACCATGTGTTTAATGAGCCAGTCCATGTCCCTGGCACTGTTTTTCTTGGTTTACCTGTGTTATTAATTTAATTTTTACCACAACCCTGGGAGGTAGATATAGCTGCTATTATCTCATTTCATTAAAAAGAAACTGAGGCACAGAGAAGTTGATAATTTGGCCAGGGGTGGTTGGAAACAGCCTAACTCTAAGTCCTGTGCTCTTAACCACTCAGCTCTACCATCCACAGTGCATACAGTAGGCATGCCACAAATAGTGGAAATCTGCAGAAAGTTCAGTATCATGAATCTATCCTCGAGTAGTATTGATTCATCTTGAATTGCTAGCTACCATGTTAATCTGTATGTGTACATGCATATATATTTAGCGGGGAGATATTATACAAATGAAATGCAGTGAGTGCCGCAAGGCATGGAAACCTAGGTTAGAACCCCCATCTGCCCTTTCCAAGGTATGGCGTTGGGCAGGTCCCTTGATCTCTCTGGGCCTTCATTTCATGTCTACAGCATAGAAATATTTTTGTCTCTCTCATCAGAGAGTTGTGAGGGTCTAAAAAAATAATAGATGTAAATTTCCTAGCAGATTGCCCAATCTCATATAGGAGCTTGGTAAAACATTTTTTGAAGATAAAAACATAAAGAAATTCTCAAAAGAAGCTTGTGGCCTAGCAGGGTGAAGGAATGATGTTTCTACCTTGGTGTTGCAGTTTCCGTGTAATGCTGATGGTTCATAGCCATAGCCTTATTTCTGTCCTGCTTCTGCCCTGAAGAAAAAAGGGGGTGAATAGAGCTCACATCTAGAGTCAGAACCTTGGGTTTGCAAACAGAGTGGCCTGGTGTTTGGCAACCAAGGCCCTGAGTCCACTGCTCTGTGCCCAGATGTGCCTGGCCCTGAGGATATGCCAGGGAAAGAGGAGGTGTGATTCCTGTTCTCAGAGAACTCGTCAACTAGCTGTGGGGGCAAAGCTGAGACTGCATGTTAAGATGTCTAGGTGGGACCTGTAGTTGTTCATCTTCACATCTCCAGTACTGGGCCAAGTGTCCAACACATTGTAAATGTTACACAAGTGCTGAACAGATGAAGATCTGGGTATGAGGCCAAGGGCAGGTTATCAAGTGCTCAAAAGGGCTGCAAACTGGAGGTGCAGGACTCAAGGTGGGCTAGACAATGAAGAGTTTGGGTTTCTATGCTCCAGGACTTATCATCTCTTTGTGGAAATCAACCCAGCCTCTTCTCTCCTTGCCAGATGTTCTGAGATGCTGCTTCTCTAGGAAGAATTGGCAATTATCTCGAGTTGATGCTTCATGAACAATGGAGAGGGAGCTTCCTTTCCATGATGGAAGAAGAGCTGTCAGTGAACAAAGGCACCCCTCCCAGGCTGGTGACATCTGGTTTCATGGTAACCTAGAAGGCTGTGCCCGTGGTCTCTGGAAAATGTCAGTGGGCAGAGAACCCACCTGCAGTCCTAACTCCTGTCTGCATCACCCTACTTGTGATCTTAGACAAGCCACACTTCGCTAAGGTTCACACAACTTACCTCATGAATTCTGATCTTCTGGTGCCATGACCAGCCACCACAGTCTGGAACACTGTACCACCTGCAGTCCTAACTCCTGTCTGCATCACCCTACTTGTGATCTTAGACAAGCCACACTTGGCTAAGGTTCACACAACTTACCTCATGAATTCTGATCTTCTGGTGCCATGACCGGCCACCACAGTCTGGAACACTGTGGACCAGCCACCACAGTCTGGAACACTGTATGCCTGTGTTCCAGACCCTATCTCAGGGAATTTGCCCATCTCATCTCTGAGTAACCCTCAAACTAAGCTTTTGAAGTCAGGACCCCCTGGAAGATGCAGCCTCTGGGCTCAGAACAAAGCTTCTGGGGCAGGACCTGCCTCATACTTCCCCACCTCAGGGTCCTTCCCTGAGAGGATGGCCCCGCTGACTCCTAGGGGTCTGTTCATACACAAAACCTGCTTTCTTCTTTCCCATTCACATATTCTGCTGTGTGTTTATGAGAAGCCATCCTTTTTGTGCACGAAGAAAAGCAAACTTTGATACAACTTGCCATGTAGGACAGCTCCAGGGCTCTGCTGAAGAAACATCTGGGGGGCTGGGAAGAGGCCCAGCTGTTCTCTGGCTCTGTGCACCTCCTGCCGTGTGGAGCTGGGTAAGTCACTTCCCCTCTAGGCCTCAGTGTTCTCATTTGCAAATGGTGACAATGACCTTTGCTTAGTTTTTAGGACCTCCAGGTTAGAAAAACTGAGAGTGCATTTGAAAGGTTTTTGGGTTTTGAATTGCAGTATGGGGAGAGTTTCAGGTCATGGAGAAAAGGCTCTCATGCCCTACAACATCCCTCACCCAGCTCCTCCTTGTCTGAAGTCCTCCTCCCAGAGACCCTCAGCTTTTTCTTCCTTGCCTGGGGAGAAATCAGGCTCGAGTGCCTGCCTCCCCTCCCCCATGCTGGAGTAGGAGCTGAGATCCCTGGAGAAGATGATTCTTGTACTGGACTCAAAGGCAGGTGTGAGTGAACTAGACTGGGGGCGGGGGGGGGGGATGCTGTTTCCCACACACTGGATCCAAAAAATCCTTTAAAAGCCATTTATCCATGATTTGATGATATGTCTGTTTCTTTCAATTAAAATTTGAATTCATCAAGGCTATGAAATGATGTCTTCTCCAATTCTGTACTCTAAGCACCTAGCATAGTACCCTGCACAGAGAGAGTAGGGGCTATTTGAAAGCCCCCTGAATTGAATGAAGTTGAATAGAAGCACTGAAACACCCAGACAGCTGCTGGACTGTTCTGCCACAAAGCCCTGCCAAGCCTGAGTGGAGGTCACTCTTGTAAGCTGGTGCGTGGGGAGGGCCGAAGGTGGAGGGAGGCTTATTCTCTCTGACAGATAGATGGAGACTGTGTTCCTCTACCCTTGGGGTTTAATCTTTTCTTCTGAATCTTGAAAGCCCATGGCATTGAGTGCTGAAACCCATTACAGAGCAATTGTCCTTGGAGATCAAGTTCCCTTACAATTCTCTTCATGGGAGGCTCATATGACGAGCGCTGACATTACTCCATGAATCAGACACTTCTGCTGCAGGCTCTCAGAAAAGTTTTTCACCTGCCTGGGTCTCCAAGAAATAGAACTTTATCTCTCTGCACTCTGAACTCTCTCATCTTCAAGGAAGGAGCTTTCTCCAAAGCCTTCCCCCTGCCTTCACCTTAGAGGAATTTGTAATCAAATACAGAAAAGGCCACAGTGTAGAGATAGAGACACAGCAGTGACTGACATGATGAAAACAGGGCAGGAATCTGATTCTACGAATCACAGATTCAAGGAATGTGAGTTGGGAGGCGTCTGGGTACAGGAGCCTGAGGAGATGAAAGGCACAGCACACCCATGCAGCAGCAGCTCTTAGCCAGAGGCGGCTGAGAGTTGACGGCTACAATCCTGGAATCGTGGGATTGTAGGGCGTTCAGGGTCCTCGATTCCCTGCAAGTCTCATGCCTCACCATTCCCCCTGTGAGCCCCTGCTCTGGTGTTTCTAAGTGCATGTAGTCTCCTGAATGTGTCTGCTCCCAGCCACGAGTCACTTCACCTGTGGCTGCCCACATAGAACGCCCCCTCTTGTGGTCCTTTGCCAAAGCTCCTGGTGATTCTCTTATTTAGATCAGACGCCAACCTGGCTGAAAATTGTCTTAGTCTTCCAGCCTGTTTGGGTATTTTGCCTTTGTGCCTCCCTCTGTTAGAACACATTGAATTTATTAATTGGTTTTTTGCTTCCAATAGTGAGTCCTGAAAGAGTTTGAATTACTGGCTTTTGAAGGAAGTGTGGCTGCCAGAGCGAAGAGACTTGGCAGGGAGAAGAGGTGGGAAGGATTGGAGTGGTCCAGGGCGAGAGCATGAAGGTTTGCAGCGAGGATATAAAATGAAGGATGGTGTTTGTTCAGAGACCAGGGCAGGTGAAGGAAGGACCCAGAGAACTTCCACTGTGAGGAAGGGGCTGAATAATTTTAGGAAGTCTGTTGGGCACGCTGTAGAGAGCAGAATGGAATGGATAGGGGACCTTCAGGGGTTTTCTACTGACAGGTAATCTAGCTGAAAAAGTACTCAATGAACAAGGCAAACACACTCGATCTGATTTTTGCCATGGAGTTTCTTGAGCCAGGTGTAAAATGCTGGCATGGTGAATGCCTGATCTCTCAGAGGACCACACATTTCCTTTGCTTTCCTGGCATTCTCCTGCATGCCTGAACTGGAAAGACTGCCATTTCCTTCAGCCAGGAGTGGTCAGGTGTCACGTTCTACTCAGGGGCCTCTCCTCCCACACCTTCCATGGCCTTAGGGATCTACAGTCCTGTCCTCAAAGGCTCAGCTCCAGTTCCTCCTCTTCCTGAAAGTCAGTGCTCTCTCATAATATCAAGTTGTGTTTATAGAGAAAGACAGACATTTTTCACCTGCCCATTGATCTCAGCCAATTCCTTCAGCCTCCGTTTCTTCATTTGTGAAATAAGAATAATCAAGAGCAACTACTTCATGGGTTAATTGTAAGGATTAAATGGAAAAAATGTGGAATGTTTAGCACAACACCTGCTTATAATAGGCATTGAATAAAGTTATTTATCTTTGTAAATATTGGATATTTAAAAAAAAAGTGCTCTTTCTCCTTTGGTATCATCAAAGCTAATTTTAAGGCAGATATCATGTTTTTCCATGTATTTGAGTAGTATAGGCATGCAGTTTAGCCATTCCTTGCTCCTTGATGATAACTTTTGTACCCCACTCTCTACCTGCTGTCTGACAGAATACTTATTCATAGTAGATGCTGAGAATTGATCCTGAAATGAGTGAGATGAAGATATTGAGCCTGGCCTGTCTGGGTGCCATAGGCCATGACTGCCTGTTTTCAGCACAGCAATCAGGAGGATCCTTGTCTTAACTCCTCTTGATAAGAAGGAGAATTGATCCTGAAATGAGTGAGATGAAGATATTGAGCCTGGCCTGTCTGGGTGCCATAGGCCACGACTGCCTGTTTTCAGCACAGCAATCAGGAGGATCCTTGTCTTAACTCCTCTTGATAAGAAGAGCTAGAGGGATGTGGGAACGTGACACACACCCAAATAGACTCAGGAACGAGGGAACTAACATAACAAATTTAAGTGTGTGTGAGTGCGTGTGGGTGTGAGTATATGTGAGTGAGCACACACGTGGGCGTCAGTGTGAGAGTGCGTGTGCAGGAGGGACACATGGAGCACAGCACAGAGCTGAGCATAAAATGAGCCCTCAAGTACTTGTGCCATCTCCTCTTCCTCTCCTTTCTGGGTGGAATCTTTCAAGATGCAAACAAAGAAGGCCCTGAAAATACCTCCAGTGTAAGAGCTGATACAGGAGAAATTCAGCCAATAAAACTTGCAGGGGCAGCAGAGAAGCCACTTGGCAGAATTCCTCAGATGCCTGCCACCCACACTGGCTCCAGAACTGGCCTGTGTCTGACCGAAGGCTTCTGACTCCCTCTGGAATGGTCTTGATGACCTGCTGTTTGAGCATCGCTGTCTGTTCTTGGTGCCATCCCCCAGCTTCAGAGGTCTGTGAGGCCCACCACTACATAAGGCTCTGCCAAATCACCTCATGCAACACTTCCTATTTTCTTTTCATCTTTGGCTCCTCCAGACTGTTATTCCCTTAGGAAAGTGATCTTGCAGGAGCTGCCTAAGCTCTCCTGACTTTAGTTTTTGAAAGATGATGAAATGCTGCTGAAGACTCCTCCTGCTCGGATCATCTGGGGCCATATTATAATCTCCAACCCTTGAAGGCTTTTGCAAACGCGGAGCTCCCTCTTGGAGCAGAGAAAATGACATCAGTTTGGAAAGCGCCGGGGCACCATGTCACCCCCTGGGAAGCCTCTTGGCTTCATTCCGTAGAGCTCCTTCACTTCTCTTAGTCCCCCGGGGAGGCAGGGATACACACTCACGGTCTTGTTTTCTACCTGCTGGTTCACAAGTTCCTTTCAGGAAGTTCCATAATCCTAGCTTCAGCATTTGTAATGAGAAAACGCTGCTTTCCAACAGGAAGTCTTTCCTTTAAACTTTACATAAAAATGAACCAGTGGATGCTGGATGATTCCGAGATCGTCTCCTTGCCCTATGAAAAATAGTATTTGACACAGAACAATCTCTCCAACTGGAGCAACGTGGAAAATATTTCTTTCCCTCCTCAGAGTCCAATCCACCAGCAGACAAATAGAACAGCTCAGAGATAATTCAATCATGCTCAGATTCCTTCTAATCTGTCTGTTAGCATCGCTTGGGACAAAAATTCCAGATATCTTTAAGAATAGGAGAGTGCAGAGGGAGGCACCATCTCGAGGGAAGACCTAGCATTCCAAGGCCCTTAGTCCAATGGCTGGAGCCTGGATCCTGTGGAGACTTTGCTACCAGATGAAGTGACAGAAATTTCCCACGCGTGTCAGGTTCAGAGAACAGCGGATGCTCCTATTCCCACACGGTGCTTATATCATTAATGATGATTGGGTGACATTCGTTCTGCATCCCTCTATTTATACAGCGGCCATGGGATCTTGAGTGTCTCTCCATCCATAGCTCCAGAGATGGGCTCTGATGTGCTAATCCCAATCAGAGTCATTTTATTGCCTTAGCAAGGTAATTGGTGTGGGCTGCCCAGGCCTAAATCAATCGATCAATGTATGGCTGTCTTCTGGCCATGAGGATTAATTTTATAATGGCCTCATGATCTACTTCAGGCCGATGAGATGTGAGCAGAAACATGATAGAAAATTTGGGGAGTTGCTTTTTGCTTTATCTTACCCTCTGGGAGGTATGACAGCCCTCTTGCCTCTGTCAGCCTGAAAATAAACTCAGTGCATAGAGGAGAACAGAGCTGAGTGATGAGCAGAGAAAGAGCCGAAGACACTAGACTCAGGCCACCAGGAGGCCTGTTCCACCTCTGGACCTCCCACTATGTGAATCAAATCATTACTTAAATGAGATATATTGGTTTTCTATTATTTGCAACATAAAAAAAAATAATTGATATGGGGGAAGGAGTAAACTTGGTGGAGAGGGAGAAGTAAAGTCAAAGAAAACTTCCAAGGAGGGGGAGTGGCATAGAGTGTTTTGGGAAATTGTCAGTGCTTCTGTGGATCTGAGTAGTTCCTGTCCTCACGGAGAGTGATTTGTGCACCAAACATCACGCTTCTTGAAGACTCTGAATCTTCTTCGTCTGTGAGTCCCTAGGGCCCAGCACAGTGCCAGATACATATGTTGTGAATGAGTAAATCAGTAAATGAGTAAGTCCATGAATGAATGTAGCTCTTGTTGCCCCAGGCTGTGCAGATCAGCGGGTGCAGAAAGGGTTGAGAAAAGGCACTAGTGAGTAGATAATGGAGCAATCAGTGGCCAGTTTCAGGACAATAGAGGCCAGAGTGAGACGATTCATGGTCCTCCCTGGTGGCAGAGAGTGATCTGGAAAGACTGATGAAATCTGGACATTGTGGGACCTGCAGTCAGAGGAGCAACCTTGGAATGAATATTTGTAGTAGTGCCTGTTAATTAAACCCTTTTTAGAAGTGCTCTTTTAAGAAACTAGCAGGCTTGAAGGGATTGCAGATCTGCCTGGTGGAAATGTTTTCCTGAGGGTGGTGGAATGGCTTAAGCCCTGTGAAAAGTGGCAGTCCCATAAGATTGCTCAGAAGTTGGTTCCAGGGCAACTCAGGTCCTTGGATTACTCCCAGAATAATTATAGTATCAACTGCATTATCAGTGCCAGCCAGGCCTCCTGAGAAGACTGAAATCAATCTCTATCATTTTGCTTTTATTTCTTCACCAACTGCAAGTACAGAAATCAACTGGGGATAGCCTAGGATTTAACATGTGCTTATCTCTTTAGTGAGCATCACTGAAATCAGAGAGCTCGATTAAGTCATCCAGTTGCCAATATAAAATTTGCTGATTCCTGGAGAGAGGATTGGAGATTCTGCACTTACCTTACACAACCTCCAGCATCTCACTCCATTAATCATCCGTTTCTCTCCTGTTTCTGAGTCCCGTCCTCTGTACTGGTGCTTTGCTCCCAGCATATAAACATACTCACATCTCTATCCTAGTGCACAAACACAAACCCCAGTTTTAATTCAGCCACATTGACCTCTAGTTTGTGCTCATCTTCCTCCTTTACATCTCCACCTACATCCATCGTCTGGATCTAGACTCTAGGCTCACTGCCTCGGTTCCACACCTTCAGGCTGAGACTGTCTGAGCTTGGGCTTCTGTCCTGACCAGTCCCCAGAACAGCTCTCACCAGGGGCAACCATGATCTCCTGGTGGCCAGGTTCATTAGACATTAAAATAGCTAAAGACATTTAGCTGGCAATACTGGTATCATCAAACTGGGATACTTTCCATAACTCTTTCAGAGGAAGTGAGCAGACACTGAGATGACATGCCTAATGTGACTCTCCCAGAAGTGCTGGGATGAGAGATGCCCTAACAGTGAATCAGCTTGATAAATATTTGTTCACTTACAGATAATGAAAATGTGCTCTGCAGAGGCAAATGGCCCTATGGCATGGGGTAGGACTCAAACTCAGGCCTCTAAACTCTAACCTTCACTCACATCCACATACCACAAATAATGAAACTGAGGTACAGAGGCGTAAGTAACTGTTCAAAGCCACAGAGCTAGAGATGGCAGAAGTTAGACTTGACTCCAGAAGCCACTGGTTAATTACCATTCCGTGCTACCTTTCCATTGTCTTACTTTTTACTGTGAATCACAGATCTTTCCAACTAGGGTACATCACACGCCCCAGGTGGTTAGAAGTGGTCCAGGGGTAACTGGGGGGGCTCTGGACAGCCATAGCTTTTAGATTGGTTCCCTTTTGCTGGGAGCTGCCTTGACCCTTTACTTCAGGGGGCTCCACAAATGTAACCTTTCATGTTCAATGTGACATGCAATAGTCTAGCAAGTATTGTCCATGTAATAGCAATATTAAGACAAGCACTCTGTAAATATTTGTTGATTTATTCAAGCAGTATGTTATTATGGTGTTGTATGTGAACCTCTCAAATATCTTATAATAGTTACTAGAAGTTGACAATAGCCGTGGGATGAGGTGTGAGTAGGAATATAGTGGGAAAGGGTGGGAGGGAAGGGAGAGGTTTTGAAAGATTGTTCATTACAAAGGAATTAGTGTTCGGTTTATTTCCATGTAAATACCTTCTGCTGAATTTCCCATAAGATTAACCCTACTCTTACTTAATATTCTAAAATGCTCCCTTGAATCAAAGTCACAATTAATTATATGGAATCCTAGTATGAAATGAGATAGACGCGCTTCAAAAATAGAACTACTGCCTACAGAAAAGGGGCCATACCATACAGTTATGTTATAACCTGGTGTTAGCTTTTTCCCCCAAGACAGAGATTTTAATAATTAAGGGTATTGCTTAAAACATAAGTTGTTGCTAATTAATATAATACATAATCCCCTTAATTCCTCCACATTCTATGCTACCATTGCAATAATAATACCACTTAAGAATACTTAAGTCTTCAACAATGCCAAAAACACCTGCATTTGCAGTAATTTACAAACTATTCTCTTATTTAAATCAGAAGTGAGGCTTTGGCATTAATCGGGATATCCTCAAATGTCCCTTGAAATCCATAGGATAAGCTTCTCTATGAGCCTTTCCATGAAATGCGAGTCCACAGATGGGGGGCTCAAACTCCTCCCCAGGGACATTCCCACTCTCACATTCCCACAATGTACAGATCTCTGCTCTGAAAGAATCACATAAATTTGAGCAGCCTTCAAACAAGGGGATGAGGAGAACCCTGGGGGTGTCAGCAGGAGGAAAAGGCTGTAGAGGGTCCAGGGGAGAGAAAAGGGGCTGTGCCTCATTCTCCTGTCTTCAAGCTTCTGTCCCTCAAGAGTCCACTCCATCAAGAACTTTGCTCATCTTAGAAGACCTGCTATTTCCTTGTGGAAGAGGACAATGCTCTGAGGAACTACTCTTGGGCTTATGGAGGGAGCACAACTCTGGGGCTGGAGTTGGTTGGTGGAGGAAAATGGAGGAGACCACATATTAAAGATGGCATCACTGTTGCCATACAGGACTGAGCCTAGGTCAGCAAGAATGCAAAAGACTGTGTTAGCAAGAATTCGGGAGGCTTTACTGCAAACCACAGACTTCCTATGGGGTTGCCCAGGATACGAGGAGGTAATGGGCAGGGTTTACAGCTGGCTAAAACATGTAGAATACATGCTTTCAGAGAATAAAGTTGCTTAGTGTGTTCGCTAAGTCCCAGATCTTCATGTCTGCTTTCTGGTTGCCCACCTCCCTAGGTGGCAGCCCCAATCTCAGGTGCATCCTGAGCAACTCACCTTGCTGCACTCTCTCGGCAGGGCTATGTGTGGCCCTGTTTCCTGAGGGACTCCTGGCAGAGGCAACATGTAGTCCTGCCTCCTGAGAACCCCCGGGGGCCAAGAGAAATGTGCAGGTTGGGATGTAGTTCTGTCTATTGATGGATACTGCTGTCACAAATCACCACAAACTTAGTGGTTTACAAACAACACAAATTTATTGTCTTTCAGGTCTGGAAGTTGGAAGTCCAGAACAAGTTTTCCAAGAGAAATGTGCAGGTTGGGATGTAGTTCTGTCTATTGATGGATACTGCTGTCACAAATCACCACAAACTTAGTGGCTTACAAACAACACAAATTTATTGTCTTTCAGGTCTGGAAGTTGGAAGTCCAGAACAAGTTTTATTGGGCTTCTGGGGGTGTCAGTAGGACTGAGTTCCTTCATAACTGAGTTCCATTTCTTTGCCTTTTCCAGCTGCTAGAGGCTGCCCACATTCCCTGGCTCATGGCTCCCTCTATCTTCATAGCCAGCAATCATCAGTCAAGTCTTTCTTACGTCTTATCACTCTGATATTGACTTTCATGATTCTCTCTCCCACATTTAAGATTACATCAGGCCCACCAGGGTAATCTAGCATAATCTCTTATTTTAAGGTCAGATGATTATCAACCTTACTAATTCCATCTGTCACCTTAATTTCTCTTTGCCATATGACATGACATAGTCACAATTTCCTGGAAGTAGGACATGGACATCTTTGAAAGCCATTATTCTACCTACCACAGCAGATAGTGGGTCTGGCAGCTGCAGCATGACTTCTGGTCCACGTGGCCCTGATGCCCTTTCGTCTTACACTCAGGACGACTGGCACAGTTGGAAGAGTGATTGGTCAGCTTATCGATCAGTTGACTGACATTTTTGATATATCCAGATAATTCAACAGAAAAACTTTAATCCTGGGTCTGATATGTTAAATTTATTGCATTCCTTATTACTAGCCGTGTCTCACTGGGGTCCTGAGGTAACCTGAAGAAT
>NW_007731411.1:97151-98611 GCF_000696425.1 Galeopterus variegatus | reverse complement strand
TTTGGAGGGGCCTCTCTCAACAGAGATCATTTGGAACTTAGTCTGAACAGTCATGAGAGGCCACATGCCAAAATTTATTTTCTGTAATAGTAATGTTATAGGTGCCCTGGGCTCCTGACTCCAGCATATTTGGCTGTGGGGTTGTATAAATTTATGTTGAGCAGACAGTTCAGGTGGTAATGAAATGCTTTGGGTAAGTATAATTTTCTTTTCAAAAGGAAAGTGACAAAGAATTGCCAAGGTTTGGTGGGATAATAACATTCTTTATTTTTAGCTACTGACAGCCCTTCAAGAAGCTCCAGTTTCTTGGACACACGTTACGGAGATACGGATCTTCAGTGATGACCTCGAAAGGTGAAGCAAAGCACGGGGTGGCCACCTGCTCTGAGGCAAATTCGAGAAGGGTGGCAGGAATTGGAACAGTGTAGATCTTCCAACATCGGGCATGGGCGCCTTGTGCATTTAGTGGGGTTATGCCATTACTATTACCAATAGTATCTTATTGACACAATCATGCAGATGTCCAAACAGTCATGGGCTTGGAAAAAGTAAATCCTGTCCAATCTCCGATACTTCCAGCTTTTCCAATTACACATCTGTCATACTTAGGCTGTTAGGAGAGTGTATTAGCTTTCAAGGATTGCTGTAACAAGGTACCACAAACTAGGTGGCTTGACACAACTGAGTCATACTGTCATGATTTGGGAGTCTGTAAACCTGACATAAGTCCACAGAGCCATGCTCCTTCTGAAGGCTGTAGGAGAGGATTCTTCGTGTCCTCTCCCTAGCTCTGGTGGTTGCCAGCAGTACTTGACATTCCTTGACCTTTGGCTACATCACTTCGGTCTTTGCCTTTGTCTTCACTTAGCATTCTCCCTGTGTCTCTGTATCCAAATTCCCCTCTTTTTGTAAGAACACCAGCCATTGCATCGAGTCTACCTTAATCCAGTAGGTCCTTATCTTGACTTGGTTCCATCTTGATTTGATTACATTCCCAAATAAGGTCACCTTCACAGGTACCAGGGCTTAGGACTGAAAAATATCTTTTAAGGACCCACAATTACCCACTTTAGGGACTATATAACTGACCGAGACTCATTCATTTCCAGCTTCTCTATTGTGACAATTGGGGAGAGAGAGTGATTGTAATAAATATGATAAACTTGAATTATTTTGCCCAATAACCCGAGTTAACACTTCAGTCTCCACGCACAGAGCCAGTTCAGGCCTTGAAAATTGACAGGTTTTGGAGCAAAACTCCCACATAGTTGGCAGTGATTTATTTTTCTGGCAATGCCTTTAGGGGTGATGTGGTACCCAGATATAGGAGAAGGTTAAAATAAAAAGATCCTGAAGGGTTAAAAGAAAGAAGTCAATGGACTGAGGACTGCCCAAGAACGGGCTCAATTTCTGCAGGTCCCACCTGAACCCTCTGTCTGGACTCATCATGAACTGACATC